>NC_071571.1:129089455-129389455 GCF_024509145.1 Vidua macroura
TGTTCTGTGAAGATGCAGGAACTTACCTTGCTATACAGACCTCTCTCTGCTGTGTTCAGACCTCAATTATTTTTAAGCAAAACTTTGAAATTTTCCAGAAATGCTACCTGGAATTTCCTCCATATATTTAAAGGAGAAGATAGATTAAGGAAGAGACAGAGGATTATTTTCTACTACTTTTTTTATTAATTATTAATATTTACTAAATATGTCTTGATTTTATTTGCCAACTATGAAGATGATTGTAAAGGGAAACTTTTAAGCAGTTTTCCTTCATTCTATTAGAATTTTGAGATCTAAAACCCTTGAGCACATGAATACACTTGGAAAATGAGGGGATTTTATTGTTAACCAGAGCAAGGGGAGGATATCAGATACAGTGGGGGAGTTCTGTCTCATCCCTCCAGTTTGAAATATTTAGCATACTGAGTTTTTCATCTATGCATATTCTTAAGCCTTTAAGAAAGTTGGACACTACTTAAGTAAGAGCTAGAGATTTAATGCATCTATATGTGAACATACTGATATAAAACCTTAAATTTATATAAGATTAAATTACACTATAATTATAAAATACAACTAGTTTTGCTTTTATCTTCTTCAGTTCCAGTATCTTGCAATGAGATAATCATCTAGTTCCAGAGTGGGTGCCATCTGTATTTTAATTTATTATTAAATTCTGAAACAGTTAAGCATACGTCAGAGGACACAAATATAAATATAACACAGAGTTCTTGGAATCAATGTGAAGTTAATATTGTAATAATATTGACATAAGATAATAAACCTTTCTTATTGCTACGAATTTTTTATTGCAAAATTTCAGCCTTTCCAAATGGCAGCTGAAGAATATTCATGCAAGCTGCAGACTTCTGAATTAGCTGCATGCCTTCTTGGTATTCCTCCCCGCAATGAACTAGTGCAGCATCTCAGAATTAGTTTCACAAAATCACTCTTAGAGACCAGACTTTCAGGCTGGTTTTGCAAGGACAAGATTCTGAGAAGTGGTTTTTGACCTGCAAGCACACAAACACAGCATCCCACAAAACCCTGTGTGCAAAATTGTTTCATAGATTGAAACTGCACTATTGCTGAGATTCTTTGTTCAGATTAAGAAGAAATGAACTCTGAAATCCAAAATGTCTGTGTGCCTGAGATCACAAAGATGTGAGCATATTTAATCTGCAATCACATATATATATATATATATATTTATACATATATATATATATGAGCAACCAATTTCCTGACCTCTTTGTTCCACGCCTCCTCTCTCTTCCTGTACGTAGTACAAAGAGTACAAGCAAAATGTGTCAGCACTACTTTCTTCAGGATCATCTCAGACATATGCTGAGTGATCTCTAGAGCAAAGTGAAGCCATATATAGCAAGCAGTGCTTCTGCTTTGAATTACATTGCAGCTCCAGCTAACAACCTCCACATGATTTAGGTTGAGTAATTTAAGATGATGGTAGAGAACAGGTCTGGTTCACTGTCCAATATTTCAATACAGTCAGAGCCTTCACTTGTGATTTATTTTCATGTACTTCTGAGCTTGTTCTGCAGTCTGCATTTAGATAAGAACATCTAGATTAGGGTTCAGCAAGATTACAAGAGAAGTACATAAAATTGTAATTATTTTGTTCTAAACTAGAGGAAAGCATGCCTGAGGCAACTTAATAAGAGACTGTACCTCTCCAAGAGGCATGACATTTATCACAGTATCTTGATTCATCATGAGTGAAGATCCCCAAAAGCTGACAAGTTCAGAAATCAGTGGGAACTGGGATCAGGGGATTGCTGCTTTGTAGAAGATACCACAGCACTCCTCTTCTGATCCTCTTGTGCCTCTCCAAACACTGGACTGAGTAATACAGATGCAGCAGGTCACAAACAGCCCCTTAAAAGCACTGGAAAACATCAGAAATGATCAGTGGAATTGACTGCTGAAATGCTTTGGAGACCCTTAGCACATGGCTTCAGGCATCTTTTAGACACAAAGCCACTTTAGAGAAACTGCTTTCTGGGTGTCTAATACTTATTATACATAACAGGACTTCTTTGAGAAGTTCAGACAAATTATTCCCTTCTCTTGTGTTGGCAGCATTTACTATTGCCCTGCTACTGTTAAATACCCACTACCATTAAAAAATAGGAAAAATAAACAGTTGCCAAGGCAGCATAAATCTGAAAATGACTCACAGTAATTTCACTGTACTTAAAACATTAATTTGCAAGTGTTTGGGCATTTGTCTTAATTGTCATTATTGTAGATACCTCTAGGAAGAAAAACACTCTGCTCTAAATAGCTGATATTCTGGTATAATTTTTACCAATATTACTTTAAGCCGACACTTTGAAAAGTACACTTTAATAATTACCATGGCATTTAAGAGAAAATCTTGGAATCAAACCATATACAATATAGATACTTAATTTAACATTTAAATACAACAATTCAAAAGTTCAAGTTTTGGGCATCTGTCTAGGAAGCTACTGCATGAAATGGCAAAAATGCATATTCAGCAGCAGAATAAAAACAAAATTAGTCTGAGATGTCACTTGGGATTTCATATTCTTCTTTGTTGTCCAGCTGTAACTTAGTCAAATCAGTGTTTGGAGATGCCTTTCTCCTCATCCATGACCTTCATGCACAAATAATTCTTTTGCAACATAAATATGCACAGTGCATGCATGTCATTACAATCACAGAGAAACAACATATCCAAGGAATTGTGCATTTCTTTGACCTGCAGGGCTGAATATAAGAACATGACCTTTTGCACCTCTGCTCTCTGCCCAAATTTCCTCGTTGCTTTACCCAAGCCCCCAGCACCAGCCTCCCACCAGCATCTCCTGCTCACTCCTGTTGGGCTCTTGCACAGCTGAAGTGCCTCTGAGGGAGTTGTAGCCCCCAGCTTCCACCCAGCTGCCGTCTTTGACTACCTAATGGACAGGAAGAGAAGACAGAGCCAGAATCTTGCAAGAGGTGTTCAGTAACAGAAGCAATAGACACAAACTGCAACACAAGAAATTCCAACCAAGTATGAGGAAAAACTCTTTCACCATAAGGTTGGTCAAGGATTGGACCAGGTCACCAAGGCTTCTGGATCCTCCACCCTTGGAGATATTTAAGCCTCAACCATATATTGCCCTCAGGAGAGCAGATCTAACTCAGCAAGGACTACACTAGATATCTTTTCCAATCTTCATTACTCTATAATGCTAAAATGTGGAGGCCAACTGCTCTTCTGGAGCTTCAGCTGGTCAAAATGATCTCATTTGTTCAAGGCAGAAGTTCCCAACTTCATTATGTTAATTCTTAAATATAGGGGAAAATAAGAGGTAGGGTTTTTTGGGTTTTTTTAAGGAGAAAACTCATCTCTTATTTAGGTAAGTGTAATCACACAGTACACCTGTAAAGGGCTTCCATTAGAGGTACCTCAAACATTGTAAATATTATGGCCAATGATATCCATTACCAGAAAGTGCAGATGCATTTCCCAGCTTTCCTTTATCGAGTTCTAAGCTGGTCAGAGCTGCTGCTAAGGGGGAGGGATTATTTGCTCAGGCTTATGCCACGTTATCACAGCTACACATTTGGCCAATTCTGAGACACTGAAGTAGCTCATATACAACGTGGAGCATAGGAAGAGAACACCAGATACTTCTACTCTACACATAACTGTAAAAACAGAATACTCAAGGACTTTTCCCCAAGAGAATATAATCCATGTCATACAAATCTACCCATGCTTCACTACATGAGTACTTTTTTACCTCTGTTTATCAGAGCAGATATAATGAAGGAAAGCAGATTTGTACCAACATACCTGCCACTTAAAAAAGCAAATTTCTGCCTTGTCTCAAGGTTAATATTCAGTAATCTGTACGAGTCTGCATTTTCTGCATTGTTAATATATTCTTCTGTGACTCCCTTTCCTTTTCCTATTCGGGTTTTAACAAGTAAAAATGATTTAAAAATACATTTAATCCATTCTTTATGGAATGACTCACTGAAAAGGAGAGAATAAAGTCCTCTAATTATAGCTGACAGGGTTTTTACCTCTTGCTAAGTATACTAATATTCTTTTCACTAATTGCAGCTTTCTCCTTCCTCCTCTAAATTTTAAATTCTCAAACTGCTTCTTTATGGAAACATTTTTGAAACTCATTACTACAAGACTTTTCTCCATTGCAAATGCCAGGGCTCTGAGAAGCCCAGAGTAATTTCTCCAGACCCTACTATTTTCCCACCTCCAAGCTTGTTTGAAAGAACACTACCATACCCAACTTAATTAAAGGAAGCATCCATTGCAAGAGGAATGTCTGTCATTAGACTGAGTGAAGTAGGTGGAAAAAAGACAGATTCCTCAGCTGAAAGGAGACAGCCACTGAAAAAAAATCTGCTCAATGATGGAGCAGCATGTATACATAGCAGAGTCCTCTATTTGCCTGCAAACCAAATGATAACTGTACAGAATCTGAGAAACTGCTGTGGCTGCTGTGGGGGCAGGGGGAAGGAGGCATGCTGTAGTCAGAGAAATGCATTTCAACTCACTGCACCAAAATCAACTATGCTCTGGTTAAAACCTGGGAAGACACACATCGTGTTACAACCACTGCAGCCTTCCCACAGAACACAACACGAATGCAACACAAAATGCTTGTAAAGCACCAGTCTATATGACCTTGGAGCTGCACATGTGTATATGGCTATAGTTTCCACAGCTGTGAAACCCTAAAATTTAGTGCCACATGAGAATGGTTGGAAATCAGTGGTTCTGTCCAATTTCAGCTGCAAGGAAATCCCTGCACGGCTACCACAGCACTGGTCCCTCACAAGCTCACTGACTGCAGAACCTCACACAGGCCCTGCTGAAAGTGGAAGAGATTACTACAGATGTCTGAACAGAACAGCAAAAACGTTTTAGTTAGTTTTGTCATTTCTTTCTCTCTCTCTTTTTTTTTTTTTTTTTTTTTTTTTTTTTTTTTTTTTTTTTAGATCACAGGGAAAGGAAGTTACTCGTAGTGGTTTGATGAAAGACAAAGGCAGAGCAACCTCTGGCTTCAGCTCAGCAATCTCAGCCTCCCCAGCTGGTGGAAAAGCAAATGGTAAGTGCAAGCTCTTCCTCCCCCAGCCACCACCTATGCCAGACAAAGCAGAGCAAGGCAAAAAAGAAGCCTTTCAGGCAGGCAAACCATCTGCCATGTGCTGCTGCTGCATAAGACATCAAAAAGGCAGCAATAAATGTTCCACTTTTGATAAGATCTAGCCATTACTTCTGGTTTGCACCTCCAGCTCAAATTAAAAAAGCAGGCCCTGGAGGCCAAGCTGTGCATCCAGCAGCTCTCCAGAATCTGAGGAACATTCTTTATTTGAGCGTTTACTCCAGCTTCTTCTGAGGCACCATCCCCCATAGCTGTAGAAGACACCTGAAACAGTCCTAAAAAGTCAAGGTTTAAAGCTTCATACTGTTGCCATTTTAGTGTTATTTACTTCCAGTAGTGCCACTCCCACACCTCTCCACCCCCAAAAGTCCAACCAAAACCAACCCTCTATCATCTGGGTACTTCATAATCTATTCAAGCAAATTCTTACTCCCTCACAAAAATCAGAGAATTCATTAGTCTATTCCCCTCGCCACCTACCATTTCTCACATTAAATGGCAAATACTTGTGATCTTAAGCAATCAAGTTTCTAAAGCACAGTGAAAATTTGTTATTAGAACAGTTCATCACTGCAGGCCTTTCCGTCCTTCGTCCCACCCACCCGCCTACAGACTTTAAGGGAAACAGCTCCAGCTTACAGGGAACAGAAGGAAACACCTCACATTCAGCAAAGGGAGCTCACCCACATGCAGGAACACCGCTCAATACAGATTTGTATCCCAGGTGATCTTACCCTGTTATTAGGACAAACAAAACCTTTCTAATTTATAGAAAAGTCAGCAGAAGATTACTTCAGAAGTTAAGAGGTCTAAAAGTCAAAGCATGCTAGAATTCTCTAGAAAATAAAATGGTGACCTGCCTCTAGGGGAGGCTACCCAACTGCCCTGCCCTGGAAAGAAGCAGAAGTTGCCAAAGGATTTGGCAATTACAAAACCAAGGCACTTAGGTGTATTCAAAGGTGTGGCAACATTATGGTTACTTTAACTCTTCAAACTGTGTCCACTGTACCCAGATGATTATTTCTCCCCTTCAGCTTGAACAACTTACAGCTCTCTAAATTCCTCCTCCTGCAGAGGAGGGATGGGAAGCAATGCACTGCAGTCACCAATGCCAAACTGTGCGGGGCTGGAGATTGCATGATATAAAAAGACATGTCACACTAATCCAAGTTTTACATCCTCTTCACCAAAGCCAGTCCTTTATTACCTCGACTGACATAAGCTTATTGGGGCTACATCTTGGAAACACTGTCTCCCAAAAAGGACAGCACCAAATATTCAAGTCTCAGGATCAGGCAGAACAAACCCTTCCACTATCTTGCCAATGACTTTTGTTCTAAAACAAAGCAAACATTAAGCCTGTTCTACTAATTTCTTTAGCAATGCATCTGAAGTTCTAAATAATTAGAAGGAAAGTTAGAGGACTTTTCACTCTCACAACAGCAAATTTGGCCCAGCTAATTTCCCAAATGAATCAAGAATCCAGAGCCAACCAACTACACATTAGTCACTTGGCTAGCAAGGAGGTCTAAATTCACACAAATGAACTTAGGACTTCATTAAAATGTAATTTTAAGTTTAGCAATACTCCAGGATAATATATTGTAGTAGGAAAGGGACAGGATTGACACTGCAGACTCAGCTCCTTGCTACTTATCACTAATAAATTAATATAAATTAAAAATCAATACAGCAGGGTAGTGCAAGACAAATGATAATGTCCACGAAGAGAGAATTTGTTAGACTCATTACCCCTGAGCTGCCAGACACATGACTAATTCTCCAGGACTGGAGAGGACAGAGACAAGCTGCTTTGCACAGCACAGCCAGAATTTGCATCAGCTCCCGTTTTGCAATCGATTCGTATCCCCTCACACCCAAACCATCATCTTATGATGACAGGACTAGTACCAACTTGGAATTATTGTGAGAAAGCCTGTCACAGAGCTACCGAAGTTCTTTACTTGTGCTATGAAAAATGACCACAGTGTGAATGGGAACTCTCTTATATTTCATTTTACACATCGTATCCTAGATTATTTGCAAGACGATTGATGACTCCAGTTATCTCAGTCAGTCAAAATCCAAATTGTATCAGCCTCAGTGGAAAGCTGAAAATGAACACACAGGATCCAGTATGGGAGAAAAGCCACACACAATCTAAGAGCAGCTTTCCATTCTTCCAACTTGACCTAAGCAATGCTTGCTCAAGTTGTTATGCAAAAATCAGTATGAAACTAAAGCTCTGGGACTAAAAAAAGGTTTTTCTCACAGATGATTAAAGTTAAATTTTGACAAATTTACTGCACAGTTGCACTTACCACAAGGCAGAAGAAAAACTGGTGCCATGCAGCTGAGATTGTTTATGACCTACCCTTTAGGTATCTTTCATGCACAAAAAGTAGAAATGTCACAATCATGACAACTCAGAAAATATTCTTGAAGGTGACTTGCCACATACTCTTTAAACTAGATTCATACCTTTGTGGGTTTTAACTAGACTAGGTAGGGAGCCCATCTTAAAAAAATAACAATTACATCACTTTTGCTACTGTTATGTTCAGAAATATCAATCCTCTTGCAGTTTTGTAGCATGTTTCTCATAAGCACATGTATGCTTATTCTTGTATCAAAAAGGCAGCTGCAAATACCAAACCTTTAAAGTATCTAATAGAATTAAGCATGTATTTAATTAAATGAAAGTAAAAATCAAGTCTGTTTCCCTTGTCAGTAACTCCTCACCCATGGAATTCATCCTTAAAGTCTAACTTGTTTCTCCTTTGATGCAGACAATTATCTTTGTATGGCTGCCTAAAGATGAGACTCCACTGCACCTTCTTTCCAACTACATCACAGCAACTTAAACATTTAATACATATTCCTTTAAAGAAATTTGAGTGAATTTATTGTATAAAATTATGATTGGCATGGTACAGAAAAGTTCCTTTTAATGCACATTTCCCATTAACTTGTACACAAATATTACAAGTATCAAGCAAAATGCAAAAGTCTTAAGAACTAATTCCATACTACAAAAGTGTTCACATAGTGAAGTTACTCTGGTTACAAAATGTCATGGAAATAAAAGCACTTCAAAGTACATATTTGGGAAATGTTTCAAATAATCAACGCAACCTTAAGTTAGTTAAAAAAATGCAAAGAAAGAGTTACCCTCTTCAAAACACTATTGTTCATTTGGCAAGATAGAGCAAAGTTCAGATCAGTTCACTGAAGGACTGTTCTTCACAAGAAACAAACAAAAAAAAACCTTTAGTTAAGAAAGGACTCAATTACTCAATTATACTATGATGACAAATAACGCCATCAAAAAGTTATCCGGCTCTCTTGTTTTCACACAGGAGCTGTCAGAGGCAGAGATGTGTAAATGAACACTTCCAGGTAGATACAGATTACCTTTTCAAAAACCAACCAATCAATCAAAACTAAACCCAAAACCATATGAAACAAACAAAAAAAACCCAAAAAAAAACAAAACAAAAAAAAAAAACCAAAACAAAACCCAACAAAAAAAAAAAAAAAACAAGCCCCTAAACAACAGAAAGGAGACAATCTGAACTTTGTTGCTTTCATTGAACTAGCTCAGTTCTTTAGGTCGCAGGACCCAAGAACACCAATCTGCAAAGGATACATATTTGAGGAACAAAATGGAACTCCCACTACAAAGGAACGTGCAGATCTTCGGTTATGTGAGTGCTGCACATCCTCTCAGTAAGGCTGTTAGAGGCTCTCACATCTCTGCTTCCCAATGGCCTTGAAGACCCACTATTCTCAAGCCAAAAATGCTTGGACCCTGCAACCAACCTTACAAAAAGGAGGCACAGTCGTACTGTTAGAAAATAAGACAAAATTTTGCAGACTGAAAGCGTCCTTAAAAACTCATACAAAATAACTACAAAAGAAGCCATACTTTACATTATTTTTGTATCAGATGACTTGCATGTGTTTGAGCCATTGAGCACTGGTATGTATATCTACATGAAACTCACACATACAGAACATTGTGTTCAGGCATTATTGTTGTTTTTCTTTTAGACACACACACAAGTTACCATCAGGTTATCCAGTCTATTTAATGCAGTGAAAAACAGTCCACAGCAGGCGTAAAAGGAGCAGTATCCAATATAGTGTTGTCTTGCAAAAATGGAGTCAGAATTCCTGAGTCTCAGAGACATTGCTGTCCTCTCCATTACTGGATTATTTATTTTTCCAAGAAGAACCTCTAGTTTTCGTTTCTTCACTCTAATGAAATTTGTAATAGATTGCATCTTTTAAAAAATGTAAAACTAGTACAAAAGATGTGCCAACCAAAGTGAATTTTTAAAGCTTTTTTAAGGGAGAGGGGATTCACCTACAAAATAAAGGCCACCTTCTTGTAAAATTAGTACTGCTAATATCCCATCTTTCTGTTTAGAGCAGAGATCTAGCTCCCTGTTCTAGAAGCCTTACCTCATGCAGTCATGTGAGCTGAAAAACTTCATCCTTTTAACAATTAAAAATATCATATATAGGACTAACGTGGAACAGTCCTTCGTTACAATCACCAAGGTGGCAAAACCAATTGTCATTCAAATAGTCATTGCAATCTAACATCTGCATTTTACCTTGCACTTTGCATATTACACAGTGTAACTTAAAATGTAATTTAAGAGCACTTCAGTCCCACAATGTAGGATTTAAGCTTGTGTGAATACATTTGCATGGCTCTGCAATATTTGTAATGACTTAGAAAAATACATTCAACCAAAATTTTATATAGGGTTCTATTTTTTTTTTTTTTAATCAAAAATGAAGAAAAAGCCAAATGGTCCCATCAATAGCTAAATAATACACTCCAAGTTCTGGAAGCAATTCCAAAGCAAAAGCACATTCAAGAATAACATACATTGAATTGTATACTTTCTCATTCATCTTTATCAGTAATAAAATTCTACTGTATATAATTATTTAGCCTTATAAATAATGCTAAGCAGAAAAATATTTATCTCTGTGCTACTTTTTTGTTTATAGAAGCATCTCAGTTTATAGGAACAAAGGAAAACAAACCTACTTAAAGTGCAGATTACAGGCCATGACAGGCATAATTAATGACCAAAGGTGCAGCCAAATTTGCATTTACATCTTAAGTTACTTTGCCATCTTCCTTGCCTTGCTAGAAGTCACCCCATGTGCAATTAAAGAGCTGGTCAGTTGGTTTGTGCCACAGTACAACCTGTAATCACTTGTAATTTTTTTTAAATCTATTTCAATTGTCCATAGATATTTCTAGGCAATGTTCAAGGTATTTCTAGCTCAGGTTCACAAAACCTCAGTCATTAATACTTGAAATCACACAATATTGACACCCCCTCCAGAGAATGCTACTGTCCTCTTGTTGCAGTATGTGGTTGAGCCATTGATGCTTGGCTGAGTGTCTTTAACAAGTGATGTCTTCATTTCCATTTCACACGCTACAATCGCTGCATTGAGTTCCACTTGAGCCCGGTGAACAACATAAAATGAGAGTCCTATGCTTATGACAATCTGCAAATAAAACAAGAGCGTTTATTGTGTGAATGAATACAAAGCAGCTGATCTGAATGAAACAAAAAGTTGTCCATGTAAAGATTCATGAAGGCATCAGCTGACTCAAAGCTTCACAGGCAAGACACTGGAAGGGAGATGAACTCAGCCCCTGAGTAGCTCTAAACCTACATATGCTAACAATGTAACCAGCATATCAGAACATAGACATTACATAGAACTTAAAATATTTATATAAATTGAAAAGGTAAGTTTCTTTCTTCCTGTTGAACTCCATATACTTATTATAAAGCAATCCTTTCACCTTCTCTCTTCAATAAAACAGCAGTCAAGTTTTTAACTGAGTTCCTCCTCAGGGGAAAAAAAATCTTCAAATAAAAATCAAGGTGTCTCATAGTGAGAGTCCCTTTGAAAGAAGCAAGTTTCTCTGCCTTTTTAAAAGAACGTTAACTAGCTGGAATCTGCAGCTTCCTTTCAAAAAGGCCAAGACATTATATTACTTACAACGGAATCTAGAGCTCTGAGTCTAAAACCTGAACTTCATTACTAACTGTACAGCTGTTTTCTTTAACATTGAGGACTATTGCTTAAAACACCTGTCAGCATGGTAGACAGTGCTGGAACACTGACTAAGGCAACTGACAAATATGAGCACAGGACAACTGCAGCTGGAAAGGCACCCTGGCAGTCTCTAGCCCAACCAGCTGCTCAGAGCAGGACTGGCTGGAAGATCAGAGCAAGCTGCTCAGAACTTTTGTCCAGTCAGGTCTTGAAAACTGTAAAAGGAGATTTCACCACTTCTCTGGGCACTCTGGTCCAGTGCTAGACTACCCTTGTGGTGAAAATGACGTTCCTCACCAATTTATGTTCACATTTCAAAAACTGGCTGATATAAGATTCACAATGATACTATAGACACTAATTTTTGAATAGATAGTAAAATTTATATTCTAGAAGCTTATCCAAATATTTAAATTTGCACTGGTTTAGAAATATTACTAACAGTAACCTAGCTCCCTAAATAAATAATTTAAAACATATATATACATAGACAACCATGTTCAGAGCTATTTACTAAATCAAAGTCCCATCAAAGCTCATCTAGGCAAAGCACTCAGCAGACGCCTGAGAGACAGTGGGAGAATGCAAATAATTTCTCCACTAAAGGCCTCCCCTTCGGTTATTCAGGTACGTCCCAAGGACTGGTCTCAAGGAGGTTAGTACTCCTTTTAAAACGTTCAGGCTATCCAGCTACCACTTACCTGAGCAACACTTAGGTTACAACCTATATAATCTGCAAAGGAGTCAATTAAAAAAAATAAATAAATGGGGGAAAAAAGGGAAAAGGCCACTAAAAACTACTACCCTGGAAATAACATTCATGACTAAAATAATAGCTGATCAAGAAACCATTTATTTTCTCTTTGATCTATCAAGACTATCTATGCCACACTTAAAGCATTTTAACCATGTTTCATGAAAGCGATAAATTATAGAGCTTCTGTTTCTATTCACTAGAAATAGTTCTATTCAAGAGTGCACAACTTTCAGGGCACGGGAGGAAGGTATGTTTAAAATGGTCTTAGTTTTCTATGTTAGCATTGTTAAACATCAGGTTTATGACTGTAAAAACTGAGGAACAGAAATTATTGCAGTACCTACTTGAGTCTGCAAACCATGGTAATTGCTACTCAAACACAGCTTGAAGTACTGTCACTGTCAGAGGAGGTTTTAATATATAATATAATTCTGAAATACCCATAACCTCTATGTCTCACACTTAAGGCTTATACCCAAAATTTATTAATATATTATTTCAAGAGCTAAGGTCATGTAAAGGTACTTGATATACTTCTCATTAATTTACTCACTTGTAAAATTAGGATATTCCAATTTAGGCACTAGGGAAATAGTACTCTACAGCATTTTTAATATCCTGAATATCTATGCAAAATGGGTATGCTGAGTGCTGGCAGTGAACAGTGCGTAAGTCTTAGGTCTACACACACCTGAGCTTTTGTGTAGGGGTGGTTTGACAATTCTAAAGTTCAGCAGATTACACTAGAAGGCAAGTGTTTTTCTGGATTTTCAGTCCAGAGCAGGGCCAATCAGTTCCAAGAAAAAGAAAAGCCATAATCTGGGAACTTCTCTGCCTCAGCTAGCTAAAAAAAATTAACTAAAAGCAAAGGAGAGCTCTATCCCGCTGTCCAGGTCAGTTAGTTTCTAAACATAAACTGTGGACCTCTTTTCCCTGCCTTTGCTCTCAGAACCAGTCTTAAAGGTGCAGAACGTAATATCCAGCAAGCATCATAAAGTCCCCCTAGGACAGCAAGAGAAGAAAACTTACCAACAACTGTATCAGAAAAAGAGAACACTCAGTAAGTTCTGCTTTATGTTATGGTGACGTGTGAGAGAATTACACTTTTCTCAGAGCATAAAACAAAATCTAAAGAAAACAGTACACTGGGAGCCCATTTTTCTGGGTATCTAGCAGTCAACAGAAATCACAGAGACACAGACAGTACTGATACCAAGGTCTATGAAAGCACTTATTTTAACTGACCTGTAAACCGAATACAAAATAGCCACTAACACTTTGTTCTGCAATCACATCCTCCATCGTGCGCAAGGTTGTGCCCAAGTACGAGTTCAGGAGCTGAGTAGGAAGCAGCCCAAGTGAAGAAGCCATCAGGTAGTTGGGTAGTGATAAATCTGTAATCTGAGGAAAAAGAAACAGTAAGAAATCAAAAGCAGCCCCAAACACAATCTATGTGTACAAACAAACAGACTACCACTTCCCATAACCATCCCTGCAAAATCATGAAAAAATATCCTACATTCCTTCACTGAAACTTTGATCCATGCACAGGGGGAAGATAATAGTATGTATCTAGTATGTATTTGGCCTTTTTAAAGTTACTAGATTTGATTTCTTTTCACCTTATATTACATAACATCTCTGCAATAGTCAGTAACTAGGGGTGCAATTACACTGTTCACTGAAGATATTTATTTTTACCTGGTGAACGGAGCCCTTGGATTTATGAGAATTTACTTGTGAGAAGAAATTATTATATTGAATGTGAAAGTCTAACACAAAAATCTGTTTTGCATGTATGGCAAATAATACAAGAGGTAATTGTTCAAAATGTCACTGTTTTAAATAGGATCCAGGTAAACAGAATGGCAGATACAATTTGTCTGTGCTGGGCAAGTTATGAGCTTATTAAGATACACATGTCTTTCAGCGATCCCTATGAGCAATATCCATCCATATCTATACTGATATATATGAGTATCACTAAGATTGTCTACCAAAGGTATTTTGCATCTCACTTCAATTAGTGAACAAAATAATGCACACAGCTATAGGTTTTATTAATTTCTCTGGAGAAAACACTAATAATACATCGGTAGTTTCTTCTCTTTGCTGTGAAGTTTCTTTTCTGAATCAATAGGTGGATGTACAAGCCTACAGAGGAACAAAGCACACAGTACCAGCTAAATTAGTATCAGCAGCCACTAGGAAATCATGAGATCAAAATATATTTGAACAAGTAAAAAGAAAACAAGAGGAAACTGGATTAAAAATTAGTATGAAAACTATGATTTTGAAAACAAACAGTCCAACAAATTTTCCAGATAATTCAGTTGATAGTAACAGAGATCTAATTAAGAACAGCTCTAACACTGAGAGCCTACATGGAAATTATTGACCTTGCCAGTTTTGTACAATGTTGAAGACCAAAGAATAGCAGCAATGTTACTCATTTCATCATGCTATTCTTAAAATAAACTTTACTTACTGTGAAAGTCACAGTGCTGAATTCTCAGAGCTCTAACCACCATCAGTGGAAAGTTTTTGGGAGGAAGGGCAATGGAGGAGCAGAATGCAATGAAGCATAAAGATTAAAAATAATTCACTGGAACAAGATCCAATAAGCCATTTCCAAACTTCACACTGCATATTATACTTCCCACAGACTGAAATATATACCAGCACCACAAATATTATATTTCCTTCTCTAGACAAGATTTAGATTTATAATGAAAAAGGATTACATAATTATGTCAGAACTTCACATTTGACCAATACTTTCAAAAGACTTTTTAAAGCATTGTTGTAATCTGGGCCATGAAATAAGAATGCATAGTCCAAAGTTCCCATATTGCCAAGGGAATTAAGGAGCTGCTATTAAAAGTTTCTGAAATACTAACGCAGAGGCAAGATTTGCTAAGTAGGACACTATCATTACATCTAATGGAGCTGGGAAACTTCCCAAAGATTGCTTTAATACTCCTGGCACCTCTCTCTCACTTCTGTAGATGTATTAAGGACACTTCAGTTGCAGAGCAACATGTCTGCACACCTGGATGAGGCCCAAAACTACTGGACTTCCTGAGTCATAAGAGAGATTGTTTCCAAATGAAGGGGAGACTGCCCCAGTGGATACACTTAATTGCAGCTTGTGCCTCCCGCTGCAATGACAGCTAAGCAGAGGGTGAAAAAAAATTTGAGATGTCCTTTTAGCTAAACTGTAGGTTTAGAACTACAGTTGTATCCCTTTCCCCAGAATGCACAAGAAGTGCACGGCATCCCCACCTAAGAAACTTGAGAAATCATCAGTAAAACTTACAGCTTTCTATACTTTTCTTTCTAGGAGCTTTATCTGTTCTATGAACCTGCCAAACTGGTATCTGCATGGCCAGGCTGCCTAACAGAGCCTACCAGGGCTCTGTTTCTGGTGAAAGCTCAAGCCAGCAAATCCCAAACCAAGCATGGATGCAATTGTGTTATGGGCGGTAACAGAAATGCATTTAAATTGTATTCAAATACAATTAGGAATTACCTAATTGCACTGATAACAATAGCCAGAATACCCCACCCCACACCCCCCAAATTAAGCTTTGGATGGGCTTTGTCCCGTGGAACTTTTGTGCATCCTTTGCAGCTGACACCTCTGGTTCAGCACTGTCAAAGAATAAATGCTTCTGTCAAGACTTTGCTGGGGGCTCCCATGCCTTTAGGGATTGCAGCACAATTTCTCTTCCCTCAGTTTACAAATTCCTGTGTTTCAGATCAGGTAGGCTTAGTGACCAAGGGCAAAGGATAGCTGTGCTTCTTCCTCAAAAAAAAAAAGCCCAAAACAAAACCCCCCAGAAATACCTCTTCCTGTCCCCCTGCAAAAAAAGCCAACACCACTCCCTAAAAAAAATCCCAATAATACAAAAAACCAAACCAGCTGCCAACTTTCCAACAAGCAGAGGAAGCAGTGTGCATATTCTTGCAAAGCAGGTACAATTTCTTCAACTCTGACTTCATTGTATGCATTTCTGAACCCAGAGGTGCACACTTGAACACTAAGATTTTTTAATCATATTATTTCCTTCATGTACTATTCCCCTTAAAGAGGGGAGGGGAAGTATGAAATCCCATCTAACCTACATCTAGCACTACAAATAACTAGGTTGCACAAATCTCACTCCAGTAACAAACTTGTGGGAAGGAGATGATAACCTGCATACCAGGCCTCCTTACAGACCTGCCTTCAAAATGCTCCAGAGCTGGCAAGGTGAGAGCTGTGCGTGGGCAAACACATCAGTAAGAGCTATCAACCCACCCCAGCAGCCCAGGCCACTCTGGCAGTGGGAGTGACAATTAAGCAAAACTCACTCAAAAGAGAAATACAAACATGCTTTCAGTTATCAAGTGCTATATTCCAGAAAGGCAAACAAATGCATTACCTCACCCCTCTACTACCAGCAGAACGACCTTTTAAGAAGCAAGATCATCACGTCTGGCTGGTGAGATGCTAAGGAATTTGTGTTTATTTTCTTCTTCAGCTGTGTCAATTGATATGATTCCCTCATTAATCAAATCCTAAGAAGCTCTTCCATCTTTCTCTACACCCCCTACAAGTCAACCTCCCGAAAGCCCTCAGCAGATGGTACATGCCACCGAACAAGTGCTTGTAGAAATCATTTAATCCCAGCCCTGCAGATGACCCTGCTCACATCAAGGTTATGTCTTTCCCTGAACCTCATGTGTCACTTCCTTGCTTCTCTCTCATTTAAGTATTCTCAGTATCTCCAGTTTACTTAAAAATATTCACATAGTAAACATGCATAGCCCAGACCACTGTAAAGTTAAAGATGTGTACTTTTCCTTAAGTTCACTGTTGTTTAGAAATTAATCCTTTTAAAAGTCACTGTTGAAGTTGCTAGCATGGGGAAATACTTTTTAAACTTAAAGCGAGTGTTAAGTTTTCAAATAAGTGAGATTTCAAGGAAATGACAGCTTGGTCTGTGTAGGCAGAAAACTGTATTTTTTACGTAACTTAAATTTAACTCAAAATGGGAAACTGTCTTGAATTCCTAGATTTGTATGCATCACTTTTTGACGCATACAAAATGGTGATCTAGTAGCTCATATGAAATGTTCTCAGTGAAAAATTGAGTGTACACTGTGCGTTATTTGACTATGCGATAAAGTAGTAAATCAGGAGTAATAAACATAACCAAAATAAAATTAGCAAAAAACATCCAAGTTACTTGGCATAACTCAAGCATCTGCTTTCATCTCATTTCCTGTCTATTATTTTAACACTGAAACCATCCACTTGGAAAGAAAATTATTTAGCCTGCAGAATATGGAGAATACAAAACTACAATGATTTACAGCATCATTTTAATAATGAACTGGCCTGAATACTCCACTGAATCATGTTTCCAACAGAAGGGCTATGCCAGGAAGGAAATAATTTTAACTTGGTAATTCTCTGGTCTGTTGTTCAGATCCAATACTACTCTATATCATCTGCTGACTACTGCAAGGGACTTCCCAAAGCTGTGAACAACCAGAGCCAAACAGCTCTCTCCACTTTAGGAGGGTCATAGCACAGCAGAAGCTTCATCTGCAACACTGGGACCTTGGATTCTAGGAGGGACTCTGATCTCCCAGCTGGACAGGTCTAAGTCTCTTCAGTAATATAGGTAACATAAACCTGCAGTAATATAGTTTAACAAATAAAACAGCAAGGGTTCAGCTGTTCAGTTTCTCATTCTTAACAAGAAAATGGTTAAAGGATTTCTTAAAAAGAAATTACAAGTTGCTACAGTTCTTATGGATAGAGATTACAGCTCTGGAGATGAATGCTCCAGTACACACAGTTTTATATACAGCAATTTAAAATATTTGGTGTGGATGTTACACCCCAAAATTGCATGGATTAAATTTTACTTAAAAAAAAATTTGCTATTCGGTGACCTACTAATTGCAGCCAGATGATTCTGTCAAAATTAAGCAAGTGCTTTGGAAAGAGTACAGGATCAGGACTGCAGACAGGGTAGGCTGTAGGAAAGTGGCAGACCAAAATATGTGTTTAGATAGCCACTTATGTTAAAGAACATACAAGTTACTGATAACATTTAAAGTATTTCACAATCCAGTTTGCCTTGTTTTGATTTCACCAAGTTAGTAGATACAACTGAGGCATAAGACAGCCAAAAGCAGATCCTTCAGACAAAGTACTCAGGAAGCAACGAGGGGCTGAAATTGTCATCAGCAGCATGACAATACTCAAACAAACCACCCTCCATGTCTTCTTTACTTTTTTCCTTTAAGATGATCAGAGACCAAATGAACGTACCAATCTTCACCTGAAAGTAGAAAGAAAAGCAAGACTAACCCTTTCCCAGACTCAAGTTTAAACTAACTTTCAGTGCCACTCCAGAATACAGTCCCTTTTCAGGGACTACATGCTGCTCTGCCCAAAATCTGCAACCTCTCTTGTGTGTATCCTGTATGGATTTGCCAGATGCATGGTACAAACACCAACCACACTGAGAAAGAATTTCTGTCCATTTCTTTCTTACCAATATGATTACTTATCATATTGGAATCAATATGATTACTTATTATTAGCAAGATACGGCAAGATATTAGCAAGATTATTAGCAAGATATGGCAAGACTTTTCCTCAGTTCTTGCCATATTTTAAAGTGGATCACTTTAAAAGCACAGACACATCATAACTGATTTTCTCTTCATAACACATTCTCCACAGATTTTGCTATGCAGCACCTTGGTGATTCTAACACCAGAATATAGTTTTGAAGGACAAGAGAACAACTCTAAGACAACGCCAATGAGCGAGGCATCTCAAAAATCTGCCTGCTGTCCCTCTGCATGCACAGCAAAGCAGGCAGAGAGGGGGTTGTTTTTACTGTTGTTAAAAGAGAGAGAAACCATGGCTTGCTCCCAGGAAAGGAGGCAACCTCTACCAATAACAGCAGCCACTGTGCCGAAAGACATTCTACCAGCACTTGTCTTCCTTGGCCGCACAGCCCAGGCAGGGACTCACCGCGAAGACGGCGTTCTGCAGCCCGAAGGGGATCAGCGTCAGCCGCGACAGAAACACCACCTTGAGGCCGCTGCCGCCCTCCACGACACGGACGATGGCACTGAGCGTCCCGCTGCCCTGGATCCTGGCCCGTGCCCAGCGGGCCAACAGCCGCTTGCAGGCCACGTGGGCGACAAAGGTGCCGACGAGCACGCCGAACACCATCAGCCCCATGCCCAGCACGAAGCCGTAGAGGTAGCCGGCGGCCACGTTGAGCAGGATGTAGCCCCAGCCGCATGGGAAGGACACGACGATGAAGCCCACGGTGAAGAGCAGCACGCCGGCCAGGCTGTCCAGGCTCTCGGCCCAGAGCAGCAGGTCCCGCAAGTACTGGCGCACCAGGGCCAGCGAGGCGAAGCAGACAGCGGCCAGGACGCACAGGCTGAGGCAGCTCTTGCACCAGCAGGTGCCCAGCAGGCAGCAGGAGCAGCGCCAGCCCCGGGCCTCGGCCAGCCCATGCCCGCCGCCGCCCGGCTCGGGCAGCTGGCAGAGCAGCAGCTCCGCGGGCGGCAGCCCGTCCTCGTCCGCGCAGGACCCCAGCAGCAGCCCGCCGGCCCCAGCCGCCTCCGCCGGGACGAAGCCGATGGTGTCTCCGCTGCCGCCGCCTCCCGCCGCCGTCCCGGCGGCTCGGGACAGCCAGCGGCCCAGGTCCTGCCGGGCGCCCTGCGCCGCCGCCTGCTTCACGGCCCGGGAGAGGAGCTGCAGCGCCGCGGCCCCCGCGCCCAGCATCCCCCCGTCCCGCCGCCCGGCTCCAGCGCCGCCGAGCCGCGCAGCCCCTTCGCTCCACGCCTCCCCACGCAGCCTGCGGGCAGGGGCGGCCGTTCCCTCATCGCCCCGCCATGGCCCGGCTGCCGAGCCCGGCCAAGGGCCGGGCGGGGGCGGGGAAGCGGCGGCGGGGAGGGCGGGGAGGAGGGGGCCGCGCTTCGCCGCCGCCCGGCGGGCGGAGGGGCCGGGGCGGCCTCCGCGCCGCCTCCCGCCTCGGCCGCGCCGCCGGGGCTGCGGCGTTAGACGGCGGCGGGGCCGCTCTCTCCGTCCTGGCAGTGGCAGCAGCGGCCCTGGCGGAGCGCGAGTCCCGGAGGGCGGCGGCGGCGGCAGCACCGGAGCTCCATCTCCCCGCGCTGGGCTCCCGCTCCGCTCCGGGAAGCGCCTTCTCGGAACGGCGGTGCCGATGTGGCAAGCCCGGGAGGGAGGAGGCCAGGCGAATCTCCGGCGGCAGCAGCGCTCGGCCCCGCTGCGGGGCTCGGCGGCGGCGCCAAGGCTCCGCCTCCCGCCCCGCCCCGGGAGCGCCGCGCCGGCCGGGTGTGCCCCGGCGGGGCCCCACCGCCCGCCTCGCCCGAGCCGCCCCGTGCCGCACACCCCCGTGGGCCCCGGTGCCGGCGGCCGGCATTCCCGGCGGAGCCGTAACCCGCAGGCTTTGGAGGGAGCCGTGCTGGAAAGCGGGTTGTTTTCCGTCAGTGCAGCGCGGGGTTCAAGCATCGCTGACTGTACTGTTACTCTTGAGCTCCCTTGTCTCCCTCTCTTGCGTGAGGGCTTTGTACCACAAACACCCCGGCTTGCCCTTCTCTACCAGTGAAACGAGCCTTCCTCGACCCGCGGCCAGGGTTTGAGCCGAAGGGCGACAGCCCATGCGCCCTGGCTCCGTGGCACCTCCACGCCAGGTCAGCGTGGCTCGCATGCCTGAAGGCTCGGACCCACTTTGGGACGGTTTGAGATAGAATTTTGAGACATTGCCATAAAGAAAGAAACAGCCTGGACATAGAGTGAAAGGTCCTCGCTGAGGCTCGATGGCTTTCGTAGGTCGCTTTTGCTCTGGTGTTACTAATGGCAAGGTGCAGAAGGGGTTTGTTTTCTTTACAACGCTTATACACACAACGTGCTCCAGTGGAGTTATAATCCCCTGCTGGGAAATTTGCAAGCATATATTAAACGAGAATACCTGTAGGTTGTAAAGATTAAAGGGTGATTGGAAACAAACAGTTATCAAAATTAAGAACATATCTTTAAGTACTGCAATTATGCACTTGCAAAATACAGTGGTAGAAACAATATAATCTGGGCAATCCAGCAAATCAGCCTAAGAAAATGACAGATAGCTTTGAGAGCCAACAGCAGAATAAAAAGTCTGTACAGCAGAGAAATTGCAGTTAAATGTCTCCAGCATAACCTGCTTTCTTGCTGTTACCTGTATCTGAATGAGAGCATTTGATTTTGTGTGCACTCTTTGCTTGCATGCAAACACACGCAGGGTGTGTATCCGGAATGATAATAATGATAATGTCAACAAAACCCTGCACTAGAGTTTGTAAAGGATGATGGGCATGCTTGTACATTCAGTAAGGCATTTCAGCAAATGGGGCAGCTGGAAGTTCAGTAGAATAAGAAGACAAAATATTAATTTCTGGTTTTATACTAAGAGCACATATGTCTTTGATGTGGCTTCAGCTTGTGTATATTTTTGTTCAATGCAATTACTTTCATAAAGCAGGAAAAAGTCTGGGTGGAAATGTCTAACATGCTTTTCACTGACCCTCTGTTGCTGTATTTAAAGTGCAGAATCTTGTACTCTGAGCTGGAATAAATTTCTGGCTGTCACTCTAAAAGCTACAGGGTTCTGTATTTATAATCACAGAAAATGTACTTGAAAAGTGACCATAAGAGAGTATGGCAAACATAAAGATCTATTTAAGTGACAGTTTTGATATTACACTCTAAACTATTAAAAAAAAAAAAATTAACTAGTTAGTGGACATGCTTTTCCAGTCCCTAGGAACATATAGGCTGAAACTCCTTGACCTTATCAATCACCTGGGCTTCCAAAAGTAGCTAATCCTGGCATTCTTCTGTCCCCTGAAGCAATAGCTCAGGAAGGAAAGACAACAAATAGTCAGATTTTGAGTGACACAGACCATGGTCATGGAGCATCTGTGGATAAATATCCAAGTGAGGCCACAGGAATTCAGCAAGACTTGGGTGGAGCTCGTGGCTGCTCCCTCGTGCCCAGCGGATACAGCTACGGAGATGAGAGGCAGTGTCAGCTGGCTCCTGCGAGCCTCCCCAGCACGCTCTTACCATCTGAAGGGAAAAGAAACAACCTCACACACCGTTGAAAATGTGCCAAATTGGCACATTGCTAGATAAAATGCCGGACAAAATGGTCTGCCTTTCAGACTTACTAGTCAGTGAATCATAGGATATTCCTGTACCATGGATGATGCAGTTTCAATGATATAAGCAAGGCAAGATCTGTAGGGAAAAGCAGATATCTTTCCAATCACTACACTTAAAAAACTAGGCAAGCTCTTGAGCACACAGCTCCTGGACAAACACTTTTTTCTCCAAAAAAGATAGCGCTTTTTGTTTGTTTTTCCTTTTTCCCCAGGTAGATACTTGAATTAGTGAATAATTTGCAGCAAATGCTGTCTAGCCTGTTCTTTTAAAAAGCACAACTGTTACTTTTTTTTACTTTTGGAAAATATTTGAAGTAATAGGAATAAGAATTATAGGTTTAGTTCATATGGGTTTAAATTATTGCATTATGTCAACTAACACTGCTCCTATACTTCCTTAGATGGATCTAATTACTTAGATTTTCATTATCTAATCTATCATTTGAGCTGATTTTTTACCTATATTTATATTTAATTTTGGTCTTTCTCATGTAAAACTTGAGAGGCACAGAGTAACAGCTGGGGTAGTGTTCTGCTTCAGGAAAAGGTGTTTCTGTAGAAAGATGCTCTCACAATTATATAGATGGTAGTGGATATTAAAGAATTTTTGCCAGAGAGGTGTTTTTTCCAGGCCTGCAATGTAGGCTGAGGATATTTCCTTGTCCTGGCACAAGCAACTGAGAAATGCTATTTTGTGTTTTGAAACTATGATTCTTCTATCTCATTTTTTATTTGAAGGACTATTATCATGCAAACACACCCAACTAAACATGTGAGTCATCTTATTTAAATGAAAGGCATGACTCATTTAGGTCCATGCAACTTTCCATACTGAATAGGGACTCTGAAAATGGGGAGTAGGATACATTAAGCCACAAATCAGGACCTAAAATAATTCTGAAGCTCCTGAAAACTTGTCATAGTTATTTCTGAATTCCTCTTTGGGAGGGAAAAGCAGGACTTTTTTGAGAAAATGATATTAAGAACCTGTTAGTTCTGATATTAGTTCTGCCAGGATCCTTTGGTGGGAAGTGCAGCACTGACTAATCTATGTCAGCAGTAACGATTCTTAGGCCACAGCAGGCTCACTGAAAGTGCCTCCATCTGGCCTGCAATCTTCCTTGCTATAGATTCCTTTATATCCACTTGAAGGGATGGGGATGTAAATTCATGCAGGGAATAACCTTTTTACTGTTAAATAGAGTATGAGTTGTAAAGATGTGAGGGACAGCATTAGGAAGGAGCAAGTCATGACCTGAGAAATTACTCTGATAGACCAAGTTAGGTCTGCAAGCCATAGCTTGGTCCCCACTGTTTTGGATTGTTGTATTTCAAATACATGTGCATTCACAGTTTTGTCAAAATGAATGACTGTTGTGTTGAAGGAAAATAAGGTATCATGTAGCATTTTATGACATTGCTTGAATTCCCCATGAAAGGTGATAGCTCTGAAGTTACTGCATCAGGAGCAGGAGGTGTAAGAGAAGAAAGGGCACTGTTCACAACTTGGGATCATCTAATATTTTAAATTTTTAGACCAATATCTATCAAGATGTAACAAATTTTGTGTTACTTTCACCAGGAACTAGCTAGTTCAGAAAAAATCTTTATATAAAATATACAAACATTAAAAATTAAATACACATAAACCTTATTTAATGTATCCCTGAAAGAGATTTTAAGTCTTGGGGTGAGAATCCCGATTGTGTTATTTTGCAGCTTGATTTATTAGGTGTCTACAGAAACTTTATTACTTGATATATAATCCCAATTTCCCAGATAAGTGTCATAGAGTCATGTTAAAAACACGGAAGGATTTGTTGTACTATCATAAACTCATATAATTCAGAAAATTAATCTATTTATTTTCATACATGCTTCTACTTAAGAAATATGGTTTATACAATGATATTTACAAGAAACATTTCAAACCAATTTGATTACAACTCCATGTGAGGCATGAATAAAAATTAAATACAGTAAGCAATGTGCTGAAATATTTACATTGAAGAGAAAATTCTGAGACATCACTCTGGTATGACTTACTATGTAAATAGTGGCACATCTAAAACAAGTCCATTTCAGTAGAAGTGAGGATTTTTGATATTCATTAGAGTGTCCTAGACCAGAAAGAGGAAATGAGAAAGGCCTTTACGTAAGGCAAAAATACATCCACATACTTGGTATATCTATAGCTGCCTTCACCTGTTGCAGCAATGGAAAACTTGAGCTAATTAATCTGAAAGACTCACAAGGAATTCTTCCTTGGAAAACGATATCCTTTGGTTGGCAGAAAAAAAAGTTCTGCCAATTTTTCATTCCCTGAAATGACTGCTTTGTTGCCAAAAAAATGCATTAGTCATGGGCTATTGGTGTAATGCAGAATAGCCTGAAGTTTGGAAGTTACAAAATTCCTCTTGAGGACTAGACTAACATTGGTTGCCCTAGGAAATGGCAAGCTATGGAAAAAGTCCAAGTATTAAATTAATTTTGTCCTCCTTAATTGCATAGTGCAATCATTAGATGCACCTCAAAATGTTAGCCAAGTAATTACTTATTTCTACCAGGACCACAAACTAGGAATCTACATTTTCATGCAAGAGAATGCTTGAGGCAATTCTTGGGAGCACTAAGATCTAAAAAGTATGTTTTCAAAAAGAATTTTGTGTATCATGAAATAAAATACAGTGAGAAAAGCGTATCTGAGGAACAGGAAACTCTCTTGGCGAAGTCATTTATTGAGGCTGTTCACACCCAGAGTGTCCTCCACTTTGAAGTGACTAAAAGAAGAACTGTAGCTAAATATATACCATGCTCAGGGCACATTTAATGGGAGGGGTGTAAGTAAATGGAAATGCTAGCATATCCTTAATGTCATGTTTTCATCAGTTCCCACACATCTGTGTCTTTTTAGCAGTATAGTTTGATATTCTTCAACAAGTTGTCACATTCCCTTTGATACATCTGCAATCCCATGTGTAAAAGCTATATCTATCTCTTTCATATATTTGCTTTTAAAGTATATTTCAGTAAGTGGTGAAGCAGAGAAAAGTAGCCTGCATTTTCACTTTTCCCACAGCAAGGGTACAATCCTAGCAGGTTATGGATTGGAGGTCAGTTTCACCTAATATTTTTGGTTCAGTGATTTTGTAAAAGTATAAGCATGAATGGATAACCCAAGATCCAGAGACTGTTTTAACAGTACAGTAACATTTGACTGAGTTTTACTATTAAGCTTTATTAAGCAGCTTTAAGGTTAGCTTCAAGTCAGCTCTGAAGCAGACAATCAAGTTTGTGGCTTGGATAAACAAACATGCATTTAAGTTTGAGGATATAAATCAGGCCATCAGTTACAGCAGTCTTAGAAACAAAAAAAAAGCTTATGGATTAATTTCTTTGTTAAGAAATTTTCTTGGTTTATAATTGGTTTTTACTGAGCAAAGTTTCAGCAGTCCTTCTTCATCTTTGTTGTTATTTCTTTCTTTAAGAAACCACAATATGGTAACTGCTGGCAGGCATTGAACATAGCAGGGGTTTATGCCTCTGTAGACACATGAGGATTAAAAAAAATCTCAGCTTCCAAAATCAAAGGCAGAGCTCCTCTGAGTGTTTCCCTATATCAGGCGCTGTTTATATCAGTTTGCATGTTTATAATCCTTGTTGTAGCATAACTACTAAATTATTTATTATTCATAGTTTCAAGCTAGACTTACTGATGAGTTACAAGCATTCTCTGAGAGAACATTCACATTTTTTTATTAAACATTGGTGAAAACATGATTTTAAGCCTAATTTGCCTCCCATTCTGACTCTTATGACTCTAGCCCCAGGCAAAAGAGCATTTTAACTAGAAGCCCCAAAAATCAGAGTTCAGTAGACAGCCTGGCTCTTCTCTGCTGTGTAGTTTAAAGGAGATGTAGATTATGACTGGGCTTGGAAAAGTCTCTTCTTAATGGTCTCACCTGCTACGTGCCAAGACTGTGAAGTGGAAACTCCACTTTTCAGTTTTTTCTAGGCTCTGGTGTCTGCACCCCAACTCCAGCAGCTGAGACTGGGGATACAATGTAGTTGCAATAACAGCCATCCATTAAATTTGCAGCAAAGATTTTGCCAAAGGCTTGGAGAGTCCTGTCTTTCTTTTGAAGCATTCAGTAGTCCTCAGCAGGCTTGGCGGACTCACAGGAACTTGTAAGAGGTGCTCAGTATCAAGCATCTTGGGAGACAGATGTAGAATACAAATAAATGAATGATCAGATGAGATGGAGAGGGCTGAAAGGGTTTAAGGAATGTTAGTGTTGATAGGGAATTACATGAAAAAGTGCTGTGTGTTCTTTTTGGTCCTGTTCCTCCTCTCCTCCAGTCACAAGAGATGCTGTAAACATAAAAATGCCTTCTAGTCCTACTTGAGTAGAGTTATACAGAAGAAGGAATGAGGGTAGAGGGACTAGGTCTGTGCATGAAGGAGCCTTCTCCCTCTGACCCTGTACCCATTCCATCCACAGCAACCTCCATGCACCCTTTCCTGTGCTCGAGGCAGCTTTTCCATAACAGGAAAGAGGAGCCTGTGATGCTGGAAGAGACAACCTTGCACACAGTAATTAAGATTAGAGTGTTTGCTAAATTCAAAGCCTGTGTAGAGAGCAGATCTTTATTATAGGGCACACAGCTTAGGCAAGTAGGAGTCCAGGTTCATGGCATTTTGGACTTTTGAAAACAAATATTTCCAAATGGTACCTCTTGCCAGGTCCAACAGAGACAAAATAGCTGTGTTGAAAAATATTTAGATATGCTGAAACTATTTATTGACTTTGAGACTGATTTAAAATGCTTATATATTGATACCCAAAAGCATGTCTTTAAACTGAAGTTATTTAGTAAACTTGGTTCAAATGCTATAATTAGATAACATCAGAAAGAGGTTTCCAAACTTGATCTTTCAAAGACTTAGCAGCACATAGACTTTAGTCATGTAAGTAGATATATTGGTCTGCCCTCTTTGACTGTACTGTGGTAAAAACTATTCTCTTTACAGCCAATAAACCCCCCAAAAATGTTGTAAATAGTTGCATATGACTTTATTAAACACACAGAAAAGGTAGACATGTCACTGGTAGACATTTTCAGGCAAAGACATTCACAAAACCTGAAAGCATACAGAAATTTCCATAGATATGCTTTATAGCTCATCCATTTTTCAGTTCTTTACATGGTTTAGACTTTGTTTCTGAAGGTGTTTGTTTGGATGTTTGGGCCATCTATACCATTGCTTCTTAATCTTTATTATAACAGTTTCAATTTTACCAGTTTTCACTGGGCACAGTATTTTTTTCCAACTGTCTGGCTTTTGTGTACTTTTCATCCTCAAAACACTGTATAAGCATTTTATGTTGGATATATTGCCTCCATCTGTCCCTTGAAGCACTTAAAATTGCCTTTATAAAATATGTGTACTGTAAATTAAGCATATAGTCACTTTGAATGGATCTGCTCTAGAGTGCTTTCCAAGTCATCAGGCAAAACAGGCAGTCTGCAAACCCAGGTGTTGCCTTAGAAAATAAACACATTGGCAGCATATCAAAGCCCAGGAAGATGTTCTCAGCCTCAAAATGGAGTCTTTCCCCATTATTGCTCCCACAATAACAGAAATGATGATGTGAACCATTGTGTTGTTCTGCTCATTCCCCAGTGTGCAGCACCAATTCACACACCATGTTGAGGTATTTCAATTTTTTATTCTAGTTTGCACAAAGTAGGGAGATAACCCACAAAAGGCTGGCTTCCTGGTCATAAAGATTATGCATTTTAACAAACAAAGGCATCAGTGCTCACTGGTTACAGATTGCATATTTATTTTACTAATTGGTACTCGAATTCCTATTAGTTGTATCTCTTGCTCCTCATGCTAATTAGTCTGCATGTGCAGTTCCTCCCTCCAGTTGAATCTGGAGTCTGCTTTAAGTAGGTGGTCAGTGAGTCAATGGCCACAATCTGCCACTGCCAGAATTGCCTTTCCCCCAGTTACTGCTGAGTTCTGCTGACTTCACTCCTGGTGGCTCTCATCCAGACAGCCCATTCACCTTGGGATTGTCTTCCTTTTTTCTTAAAACAAAGTATACAACATTGACAATGCAACTGCTTAATCATAATTGTTCAGCTAGAGCTACTGGGTAACAACTAAAAATCAAATTGCAAAATTTGATTCAAATCTTGAGCCACTCAAATCTTGGCAGGCTTGATGCTATTTGTAGAAGTCCTCACTTAACCAGAGAATTTCTTCTTCATTGAAAGAGCACCTTAAAAGCTTTCTACAACATTGAACCAACTATCTTTATAAAACCTCTGAACAGGGTTTTCTTTCTTCACATTTCTTGTGATCAGAAATAAAACAAAAGGGTTAAATACAGGGAGCTAGTACCAAAACTAGCATAAAAACCAGTTATTTTTTCCTATTAGACACGTCTATTTTTGTGAGTCCTTTTTTTTTTTTTTGTACCTTAAAAAATGTAAAGGGGATTTTTAAAGTTAGTTTGTTGAACAGGAAGAGTCCCCAAATTTTTCTTCATGTTTTTCACAATTTTATTGACGTATTCTGAAATCACTCTTTCCGTGTTGTTTGTATTCCTTAATGAATTTTTTTTTAATATATAGACACCTTATACTGCTCCATATTTAGAAAACTGTTTGCTTTGTCATTCTGTATTGACCCAGTGGTAACACTTATCACCCTTTATTCTGTTTCCAGTCAATAACAGTGAGAGGTTCACTGCCGTTTCTCTTCCTCCTCTGCCTCCTTCCTGGCATTCTGCCTACAACCATGGAGTAGCAGGTGTGTGTTATCAAGCAGTTACACCAGTTGCTTCCGGCATGTAGAGCTCTTCAAATTACCTTCTTCATGCCCCTCATCAGCTGTTGCTGCTTTATCACTTTACTGTCAGATGGGCATCAGGCACCAGTCCTAATCCAGGACCAGCTGAGATGCCATTCTGTCCTTACAGCAGCAGCAGCATAATATTCCTTACTGGAAACTGGATGACCTAATCAGCTATTAAAAAAAAAATTAGTTTAATTCTTCTTTATGTGTGTTATTGATAGTTGTCAAATAATACAGGGATCATTTAAGAGCAAAGGAAATATTGAAGAGCTATTATGCAGAATTTTTAATGAGTTTTGAATGAAACTCCATAACACTCCAGCAAAAATTTGCCTTAATGAAGTATTCCTAATTTTCTTCTTTAGGTATCAAGATCTTCCAGATTAGTCTCACATCTAGCAAGACATACAAAAATATTGAAAAAATACATACAAAAACACTGAAAATTTTGCTATGAAATGCATGCATTTTAAAGTGTCAATTCTATCTCACCCCCTATACAGTGCGCAAAAATTTCCATAAAATAATTATTTGGCAAGGAATAAAAAGACAAAAATCATTTGGAGTTGACTGTGTTTGACATGTCATAACTTGAGCAAGCAGTTACAGCGTGTGATGCTAATGTTATCCTTCAGTACAAAGAGCAACCAAGTACACCCAAGACATGTACTTTGATGATAATCTCTGACACACTATATGCTCTGTAGGAATTAATATGGCTGGAGCAACAATCTGGCATGACCATGGCACCTCTGTATGAGCTTTTCCATTCCTCAATGACTTATTGCAATTGTAAGAAAAAGGCTATGGTGCCTTTTTCCTTGACCTGTGAAGCTACAGGCTTTTTTCTGTATCACATACCTTGACCTAAGGTGCCAAAAGAGAGCTGCTGAATTCCTGGAGAAGCCTTTATGTCCCCACAAAATAAGATGTTAGGAATTTCCTTCTAGATCACCTTGAAGGATAGACATGCACACCAGTAATGACAGAGATGTAAATTACCTCTAGTCTGAATCCATGGACAAACTGCACCTGCTGTCCCCAAGGACCTGTACTGCCCTGAGGAGCACTAACATCAAATGTGCAGAGATCCCAAACTGTGAAGACTCGCTTCAATAAAGGTAACTGTCCTGGTTTTAGCTGGGATAGAGTTAATTTCTTTTCAGAATCTGCTACAGTGCTGTGTTTTGGATTTGGAATGAGAATGGTGTTGATAACATACTGACGTTTTGGGGTTTTTTTTGTTTGTTTTTTTGGGTTTTTTTGTTTTTTTTTTCGTTTGTTTGTTTTTTGTTTTTTTTTTTGTTTTTTTTTTTTTTTGGGTTGTTGTTTTTTGGGGGGGAAGACTGTTAGGGTTGGTTTGTGGGGTTATTTTTGGTTGGTTGGGTTGGGTTCTTTTGGTTTTTTGGGTTTTTTGTTTCATGCTCTGCCAGAGAGGAGGTAGGCAAAAGGAAATGGGAAGGAGCATAGCCAGGTGATCTGAACTGGCCAAAAGGATATTCCACACCACACAGCATCGTGCCAGTATATAAACTGGGGGAGTTACATAGAGGGGGAGCCAGTCAGGGTTTGGGAAGGGGGACCTGGCATCAGTCAGTGGATGGTGAGCAATTGTATTGTGCATCATTTGTTCTTCCCTTTTTATTGTCGTTATTATTATCATTTACCATTATTACTGTGTTTTACTTTGGTTTTGATTAGTAAACTGTTCTTATTGTAACCTGCAAGTTTTACTTTGATTCTCCTCCCCATTCCACTGGGCTGGGAGGGAGAGAAGGGGCTTTGAGTGAGCAGCTGCATGGTGCCTGATTTCTAGATGGGCTTAAACTATGACAGCAATGTAATTTAATTTGCTAATTCCAGGGAAAATTGTGTTATAAACACAAAATACTCGTCTTGCTTATGCATGGTTAATATGCTAACAGAGGTTGACAAGTGTAAAAAAGGATCACCTCATTCTTATTTGAATCCATAGCATTCAAAAGTTATTTGAAGTTTTCATGTTTTTGTGATTGATTTGTTTTGCAATAACTCTTTTCTTTTCTTTTCTTTTCTTTTCTTTTCTTTTCTTTTCTTTTCTTTTCTTTTCTTTTCTTTTCTTTTCTTTTCTTTTCTTTTCTTTTCTTTTCTTTTCTTTTCTTTTCTTTTCTTTTCTTTTCTTTTCCTTCCTTACGAACTTCCTTCCTTCCGAACTTCCTTCCTTCCTGTTCCTTAAAGAAATCAAAAAATTGGCAAGAAAACTGCATGTGAGGTGTTGAGTTTCTGTTGAGAGAAATTGTGTGTCAAAAATTTTGTATCTTGGGTCTCTGTAACACCTTTAGTTTTTATGATGTCACCCTATTGTTTCCTAGTTGCTCCTTTCTTTAAAATTTGTTATGCACTTTAAACTTTCCACCCTGATGCTTCATGTTACTTCATTGGTCACTACTCCTCCACTTGTCCCTTTGACCAAAAATTGCTGGGCAGAAGGCAGATTACATTTCTTAGGCAATACCTTTGGGGATTGCTTCAGAATTAAGACAACTGATGATAAACTTAGTTTGTAGTGATAAAGTCAATCCCAGTAGCTTCCCAATAGATACAAGGAAGTTTTTTTGCAAACTTACCCTTTAGAGACACACCAAATTGAGGAATAATTCATTGCACTGACATTTGGAATCCACAAAGCATTTATTTTTTATAGTCTTGATTTTTAATTAGCATTTTCCTTATTTAAGTTTAAGTAGCCCTTTCCCACCTTTGTTATTCCTTTATCTCAGAAATTAGAAATTGAGTCTGTTCAAGGTAATCAAGTTGCTCAGGCAGGATTTTCCTTTGGCAAACCCACAATGACTACTCCCATATACGTTCTTCATGTTCTCAGAAGACTTTATTTGCACTGTGTATCTTTCAAATAACATACATAAAATATTTACTCAATATATTTTTACTCTGAATACATTTCTCACTCATTTCCCTGCTACACATTTCTCACAGTGTTTTCTGGTACAGTACATATACCATGATCACAGAATGTCACTAGTGGACAGCAAACACAAACAGGGCTGGATCCAACCCTTATCTGTGTGTTGCATGTGGGGCTTCACACAGTGTGTCTGAATCCATGTGCACACTGGAAGAGGCTAAAGGATGGACAGGAGAAGGTAAAGGGCCATGTTACCTGTCTCCCCTCCCTGCCTCCTCCTTAATGGTGTTGTCCCCTTGTTAGGAACTAATTCTCTAAACAGGTAACAAACTGGAGAGGGGAGATTAATAAAATTCTATACAAGTACTTACATAGCTGAAAACTTGATCTGATTCAATAGGGCATTACAATAGCTATAGAAGAAATTATCCTCCTTGACATCAGAGATTTTGCATGACCAGAAGAGGAGACACAGAAGCAGCCAGGCTTACTTAGCCTTCAGTGTAAGAGAAGGCTGCTTCAACAACAGAGGTGATAAAGTAGTTGTAACTCTGCTGCATCCAATTACAAGGTTTCTAATTATGAAGAATTATTTAGGATTTCCCCAAGGAGTTAATTTTAGAGAGTACCGGAGATTATCTCTCAAGACCTCTCCTAACCTGTTGCACTTAAAAGCATTCCAGCTTCTCAGATGTGCTGCTCAAGGGAGCTCTTTCTATTTTATTGGTATCCACTAGAGAAAAATAAGCAACAGCCAGGTCATAAAAAGGTTGGGGTTTATTACTTAACATTACAGCAATTTGCTGTTTCTAACCTCATTGGGAAATTGCAGGGAGGTGAAGATGAGTGGATGAGCTGATTCACTGGGGAGTATGATTGATTGATGGTGGGAAATAATGACATGTCCCAAGGAAGCACACTTCAGAGAGAAACTTCAGCAAAAGGAGAGCTTTAAAGAGAAGTGTTCTATTTTTCCTTTTTTTCTAGCAAAAGCACCCAATATCTTTATGATATGCTTTGATGTGCACAATTTTGATGAGGTTATTTTCAGAGCACAGGAAGCTCTCTTTTCTTTGGGAATGTGAAAAGGCTGTGCTTGCCACCCCTGGAAACAGCTGTGGGATTCACAGTTCACCCAGAACTCTTAAGAAAGTAGATTCACATATGTAGCCTGTATTCCCTTTTGTTAACATAAAACCAGCTGGTTTGAAGTAGTTTGTTTAGATGAGTCTAGACTAGGTTACCTGTGGCTGGTGGTGCATGTATAGCACAGCTGAGTGGACTATGAACTGTTCCTCTTTATTTAGTTCAGAGCAAAGTGCACATAAAAAGCCCCAGAATATTTCCCCATGTTTCCTGCCCTCCCAAAGACTGTTACCGTCTCTGTGGTTTGGAAGCGAAGTTGAAGAGGGAAGCTGTGATTTCAAAGCAACACAACAGGAAGGAGATGATCAGTGTGGTGACAGGGTCTGCTGTGCCTGCTGTCTTGGGGGAGAGTGATGGAATTGCTGTGCCGGTGTGAAATGCTGGCGGGTGCAGCACACGGATCTGCAAGAAATCTCCACTTTGTAGTCTGCAACAGCATCACTGCTTTACCGTGAGGGCAAAATTAGGAAAATGTGGTCATCTGGGGGGACAAACTATACAGCCAAGAGATTTCTTCTTTCTCAGAGCTCAAGCGAGAGGAAACCATAGGGAAGGGGAGGGGAGGGGAGGGGAGGGGAGGGGAGGGGAGGGGAGGGGAGGGGAGGGGAGGGGAGGAGCAACCCATGTGTGAGCGTTAGGAGAAAGCCACACTGAGGGAAGCCAAGCAGCCTGTCTCTAGCAGACCTTTGCTTTTAGGGGAACTCAGGACATGGGTAAATTTTTTGGCTCTTCCCCACTGTTGACATATACAGACAGAACCTCATTAAGTCCTCTCCTTTAACATACAGATTATCACATAAACATGATCCTCCATTTTCAAATTTTATGGAATTAAATTTAAACATACACTTGTACTAGCATAGTTAATGTTTCTTCCACAGTAGTTATTTTTTATTTCCTATATTTCTGCAGCAACACAATTCAAAATTAAAAGAATGAGCATGACTTTTAGACAGAAGAACCCCCTGTAAAGGAAATAATCTCATCAGGCTTCTGAACTGAACTAAACAGTCCTGTTTAAGTGCAGAGCAGACCAAAACTAGTATGTGCAAGAGAGCCTGTACTGGCTATGCAGCTTCAGGAAAGGGGAGCTGCCACAAAAGGATTATTTCTTGTGCTTACTTCAGACTTCATTTTTCAGCCTAGGTAACCAAAAAGTAAAAAAAAAAAAAAAAAAAGAAAAAAAAAAAAAAAAAGGACTGTATCATCATTAAGATTTTAATTAAGGAGTGAGAAGGGTTAAAAATAAAACAGAAAATTCTTCTTTTTTTTTTACTTCCTGAGCATTTATTAGGTGGCTAGCACAGGCCAGCTTCTGGAAAAACACTTGTTTAACAATTGGACAAAAATCTAAAGATATATTTGAAGGCCATCTCTTTGGCAGCTTTCTTCAGCATACAATAGCTCCTTTAAAAATGTTACATGTCAACCAATCTAAAGATGCCATGTATCTTTTAGGAGAGATTCAAAGTGAAAATAATCTGTTTATGGCCATCATGACCCCGCAAAAATGCATATCATCTCATCTCATGTTCAGAATACCAGAGCAACAATCAGATTTTCCTAGAGAGCATATTATTAATCTTTGCCCTTTATAATAAATTGTTGCTTTTATCTGTATTGTATACAGTATGAGCCCAGGATCCTGTCAAATACTTATCCTTTATGGAACTCCCACAGCCCGGCAACATGGCAGTGGGAGTCTCTTCTGAGACTGAAAAGATATCTATTGTGATTTCCCTTAGCTCAGGAGAAGGAAAATGTGAATAACTCCAGAGAAAGGAGTGCAAATTGCACAGATTACAGTACCCTGCATGTGACCAGCTCTCTGCTGGTTTCAGGCAGGCAGTTGGATGGATGCACACACTGCAGAAGGTGAGACTCCCTCCCACTTGGCTCTGCGGGTGGAGCTCCATCAGTTCCCGAATTAGGCCAGGTTCCCTCTTGAGAAAACCTCAGGAATTAGCAACTCTAATTGCATTACCCAGAGAGATTTTGGCCATGGTGAGCAGACATAGCCATCAGTGAGACCTTGATAAAAACTATCAGTCTTTTGCCCATCTCTAGATACTTCTTAGCAAGTTTGCCCCCTCTAAGTAGATCTAATTTAGCAGAATTATAGCTTTGTATAGGCTATATAGCTTTATACAGCCAGCTTGAGGACGAGGGACTGAAGGAAAAGGCAACAAGAATACTTAGAGCTGGAGAGCCTAAGAGCAGTGCAAATACAGCTGTCCAATAAAAGAAATGTTTGTGTTTTATCTAGATTCTCTTGCCATTTATATTTAAAATAATCTGATTAGTTCAGGTTATTCAGCACCTGGAATGTTCCCTTTGCTGCCTGCCAAAATAAATTATTAGGCTTTATTCTTTCTGCTAGAGGGCATTGGAAAGGGAAGCCATGGAGAAAAAGACAAGAGAGTAGGCTTTTCTCTATTGAGAAATACTCAGAATATTCAGCATGTATTTATAATGTGTTTATAATTTCTAAGTACACCTGAAGCCTACAAGAGATCAGAATTTTGGGCCCACAAACATGAGAGAATTCAGGAGCTGCTCAGTCAGAAATGATGGGAAGAACATGTCTCACCAGAGTGCCAAAAGGTGAGGATTGCTGCACCCTGGTCATATCCTCAGTAAGGGAGAAAATGAATATTTCTGTAATTTTGCCCCTGAGTAAGTATGAAGTGGAAACAGAGTGTCTTAATGCTGTTTCCCTGCTCACAGAAGATATTTCTATGCATAGTTCTGTTCATATTCACTGCTATGCCAACAAATGTGCATCAAATTCCTTTCCACTGATGTTTTTTTTTTTCAGAACCTCTGCCAAACCATCCAATCCATGGGGTTTTTTTTCAGTGTTGATGGACAGTTTGAGAGACTTTAAACTGTGGTTCCTGCAAAATACACACAAAAGCAAAGTGAAAAGAGGAATAAAAATCTCTTGCCTGCTTTGATGGCAAAATTGTCTGTACAACAAGGAAGTATAAATTCTTTTATTCTTTTCTTTTAAGTTTCTACAGCTGTCAAACTCATCCTCTGCTAAATTTCAGTATTTCAAAAATGCAATGACTTAACTCCAAGGGGTTTTGCTGATGAATTGAAATCCCATCCCTCTAGTCGTGAAGCTAACTTTTCCAAACCAGCATATGCAGCCATTTTGTACCTGGGTGTAGAGGTCCTCCCCGTTCCAACCTCAGACCCTGTCTTCTGTATGCAATGATCTTTCTTCATATTCACTTCCTTACCCAATCAAGAACCACTTTCATCCTTCAAACTAAAGATGGAGCTGTTAATTAGTACTAGTTAGGTTAATCTTCTTCTAGTATTTTCTAGGTAGACAAAGGACTTGTCAGTGGAACCTGGGAAAAGAAGGGGGAAGGAAGAAGAGGAAAAGAGAAGGAAGAGTTTATTTGTGGAACCCACTTCATAAGCACCAAGAATACCTCTGATTCCTATTTCTGAAGTACAAAACCAAAGCAAAAAACTTACATTTAGACCTATAAGTCTGACTGAAACCAGTACAGCTGCCAAATCATTTGGCTGGCTTGGGAAAATTTCACTTGGCAGTACTCTCCATTATACTGTTGTTTCCTCATGTGAGTTACTTCTCAGTAAAGTGAGCAGAAGGAAAATATCACTGAGTTAAAGAGAGAGAAAATCTCCAATAAGGAGAACTCAGTTCCCACTAATAGTGTTAATTTATATATAGTGATAATGAATAAGCAGTTACCATCTTGATAATTTAAAGGTAATTGTCTGTACCTGTGGCTGTAGTATAAATGGACATGTGCTAACACAACTGAAATTTGTGCAAGTATCATCAGCAACTAATCATACCCTTCTTGTCTAAAGGTTTGCTTGAATTTGCTTATTTTGGAAACAAAGCAAAGCTTTAACCTCATTTGTTAAAACTGTATAGGCAGCAGAACTAGCCAGTGTCCATGACCTACTAGTAAAGTTCCCAGAATCAGCAGATTTCCCGGTGCAGAAGTTTTGACTGGTGGCAATATACATGACAGAAGCAACTCGTGGGTTGTAAGATTAATAATGAACTACTTAGCTCTGATGTGTGTCCCAGTAATGTATTCCAGTGGTACCTATTTAGCATTTTACAGCACCACATTTCTTTGATGTGGCCTGAAGGTCACCAGCATTAAACATATGACAACACAGTCAGGTTCACTCAGCATTTACAATAATATAGATCTAGACTGACATCAGTATTAAGACATCAGCAAGAGAGAGAGAGATCAAGAGCACTTGGCTTTTCTTCTGGAAAGACACAGAACAAAAAACATAACACTACCTTTCCCCCAAAATTTTACGTGTGCAGAAGTGATGGGAGCATGTAGGTACTAATTCGTAATCCTTGGGATTAATTTCTAAATTTTCCTATCATATCCACTGAGACTCTCAAATTACTTTTGTTATAACATCATTCCAATTAGAATTTGTAGGGAAGTTCTGACTCCTTGAAAGTTGTGCTCATTCTGAATGAGAACAAAATCAACTTTTTATAGTTTATTAAAAGACAGTTTCTAGAGGAGGTGCTGTTTCAGGAAATTTGAAATGCATTACCCTAAGATAATTAATGAGTAAAGAGGTTTGAGTTTCAATCATGAAACAATTTATTCTGAAAAGGATCCAAATTAATCACACTGACATTGTTAAAATGCTTTTCAATTGTTTTCATCACAGAATTTCATGAAAAGCAATGCATTTTCAGATAGTTCAGTTTTTAATGAAGCTTCATTTCCCAAAGGATAAATTTCTTACCTTTTTAACTTTATACTTTGTTTTCTATACTCTGTTCATCTGACACAAATATACAAATGCTGGACAGACACTTGCACCACTATCACTACCAGAGTTTCTAGGCATGAGTCTCTTACTCCATCTGTCAGTACAGAAGTGTATAACAAGACAGACATTGCAGCTCGATGTATTTTACAGATGAAAGGTTGTCTAAGGGTTAAATATTGATACCAAACTGTACTGTTGAATGCTTTAAACCTACAACACATCCCAGCTTTAATCTAGTTTTTCATATTGGAAGTGAGTGCTGGCTAAATGAGGCCCTTCTGCTTTTAAAGAGGTGATCAGAGTGAAATGGGTAGATTAGGAAAAGAAGCTTATCTAAAAAAATTAGGAGGGAGGAGTAAGGCCTGAAGTTGAAAAATACATAGACAGTATCGCAATTAACAAGAAAAAGCTTTCCAAAGAATGGATGTACTTGAAGCATGGTAAAAAAAATTAATTGGTTCTCTTGAGGTTAATAGGGAATTAGAGAGAGGATGGATTCGCATTGCAGACCTGTTGTGTAATTTCCCTGCCTGCTTTTACAATTGAAGGGGATGGAGATTTGCTTTAGCTGGAAGCCCATTTTCACAAATACAAAGAAAAGAACTAAGAAATAATGCTCAGCTTGCAAGAGAGGCAGGACACAGCAGGGCCAAAGGGCGTTGAAGCAAAAGATTTGTGAGTGGGAAACTGTCAGGGTTAACTACTGACAAATATTTGTCAGGCTGGTTTTGGTTGAGTCTAAAAGCAACAAACATTCTGAAGGACAGAGAAAAAAATGTAAAACAAATACCAATATGAGAATCAAGGCTTATTTGCCAGAGATTAGTGACTTTTATTACTGAGCACACATATGAAAATCTGACCTTTGGCAAGGAGATGTAATTAGACAGTGTGCAGACTGCAGGCAGCGTGGCTTTCCCCCGAAGGACAGCGTGAGAAGCAGCAGGGGCTGAGGTGCTCTGGGGTTATAATGAGGAGACCAGCACATTCTGGGCAGACGTCACCTATGTAGCAAATATTGCCCATTTGGGAGGAGAAGATAGTGCACAAACTCTGTGCAGCTCAGGAGCCTCACCAGGTCAGTGAGACAAGTAAGATTTGGTTACAGCCTCTCCAGGTTCTCGGTCTTCTGCAGATGCACCTTTGCCCTTGCTCCAGATAGTCCAGAGCTGGCAGAGGAGTTATTCCCAGGCTGCAGGGGGCTGTGGTAATGTTCTTTTACTAAGGGCTGCTTTAGTGTCTTTGAAGTGTCTTACACATAACTTGCTTCCTTTTCAAGTGAGATCCCTCTGATAAATACTTCTGTTTACTGTCTAACTGCCTTGTGTTCCTCATTGCTGGCAACACAAAGCAAGTAAGGCTGGTAAATCTTAGCTGTTAATTATGGCTATGCTGAGAGTCAAGGACTCTGTCATAAATATCCACTTTATTGCCACGTGCAAAAAGCTAGGAGAGGAGTGCACACTGTTTGAGTGTGAGCTACAAAACAGGAAGGGAGAATTTATGTAATTCACCCACCAGCTATCCTTAAATTCAGCATTGATTTTCCTCTAGTACATGCAACCTCCCAGGCAGACTCCTGTTCCCCATTTATGTTTGCTGAGCATGTAGGCAGGATAGCCAGGACCAGGATGGACCATCCAATGCTTTGCAAAGTGCAAAGCAAGAAGGTTTGTGGGAAGGAAGCTGGCATGGGAATAACATGACTGCAGAGGCAACTGAAGGGAGAGACTCCTCTGGACCACAACCCTGGGGCTACAAGGATCTTGTCTCTTAGCGATAAAAGAGACCTCAGCTGGTTCCTGTGAATATTTACAAAAAAAATAATAGAAGGGGAAAAATACAGCTGCTACATATCTCCATTAACATTCTTCTCTCTACAAAGGTTTCAGACTTTAAATCCTTGCTTAGTCAAGAAACTGGAATTGCCTAAGAATAATCATATTCACAAATCAAAGACAAATGGGGAAATTATTAAATTTGCCATATTTTTAATTTTTTATTCATTATCCACCACAGGATTTCTTCTTATATTCATCAAAATTAAAGCTCCCTCCTTGTAATTTCTTCTGAAAATAAATCACATTCTACCTTAAGAAACAGAATTGGGAGCTAACAGCTTTGAGTTATTAAAGATGCTGCAGTTAAACACAGAGTGCTATTCAGCAGACAGGAGTGATCAACAGACCATGCCAGCTTCTGCAAACACTGCCCATGTCTCTTTCTCTCTGTAAGCACTTTCCTTGCTTTAATTTGTGGTTTGCAGAAATTGATAGCCCATTAGTAGGTATCTTTGGTCATCATCCTGTTAATAGCTTCCATGGTTTAATCAAATACATGATAAATACTACTAACCCTTGTTAATTCCCAAATTCTTATCCATGAGAAAGGCTTAGTGTGGGCAATGCTCTTTGTGCAGATGGAGTTTGTACATGTATGCATTTTATTTCTGCTGCTCTCATTTAACCTGTTCACAGCCTTTGAATTTTAGGAATTGAAATACAAAATGGAGGGAAAGGATAAGATGGGGACCAGATGTGACTGGTAAACCTCTTCCCATGCACTGCAGCTTTCTAAAGACTAAAAAAAATTGCTGAATGTCGTGCAGAGGGAAATAGGAGACTAGCTTTGCACAGCTTTAAATCTCTTGTTTTAATGACTTGCTAGGCAAGATTCAGAATTTCCGAAGTATTCCATGTCAGAAACTCACTGGCAATGACAAAGCAAATAAAACAAAGAAGAATGTTATTGAAGAATGTTATTCAAACCACCTTCATGCTGTTTCATCATGTGACAATTTTGATTTTTATCTAAATGTGATAATTTTAAAATGAGTTAAAATTAATATAGGCATCATATTTATTCTCAAAAATATAAATAATAGTTTTGTGAACTCTGTTTTCTAAAAAAAAGGTAACATATATTTTCTGTCCCTTTTACATGTTAAGGTAAAATATTTGTCAATGTCGTTTTAATGTTTTAAAACTTCTGTCAAATCATTATTCACAAAAACATTTGATTATTTATTTTTTTAGTTCTGAGCAAATATTTTAATGTGAAAAGTTGGAAAGATTATTCAAATATTATTATTCTATTCAACTAATTCTGGTTTAGAGCCATCAGAAGGCATGTTTGCTGAAAATATATTGTTCTAGCACTTTAATTCAGAGACACTGGAAAAAATGGCCTAAAGTTTTTGGTTACATAGTATTAGGCTGTAGTGTAAAAAATAAAATCTAAAATGAAGGAAGAGTGTTTGTCTCCTGGCAGATTTGTGTTCAAAGGGGAAACCAGAGCGTGCCTGCAGCCTGGGTAATTTTGCTAAAAGGTGAAAACCTTTAGGATTTTGTATGCTTTTTACAGCAAAATTGCACCAGATGAGAAGAGAAAAATACCAGATCCATGACAAGAGTCATGGATCTGCTAAGACAAGAGTCAGCTACTGAAAATAAAAACCTTGGAGCCATGTGCTGTTCTGACTCCATAGCAGGAGAAGTGTGCAGAGCACTTGCCCCTGTGGGCAGAGGAGAGCCCATGGCTGTGCCCAAGTCATCCAGCTGGGCAGGGGAGAGCCCTAGTTCTGGATCCTTTGCATGAGCTATTCCTGTCCTGACTTCTCCAGAGAAGCAGCATTTCTGAAGGCTGTAGCTTGTGCTGCACCTGATCTGTAGATTAATGGAGTTCAGCAGTCTCAGCTGTTAATCTCCCGCTTTTCAGGAACATGATAAATACACTTATTTACACTTGCATTGCTACTCATGAATGTATAAGCAACTGTAAAGGGAACAAAAATAAAAATAAAAAATGAGACTCGTGGGAACTCTGATTTCTGATTAGAAACACTGCACATCTCTTAAAATTTTGGCTCACAGAAGTTAATAGAAAATTACATCAAAGGCAGCTTGTGTTTACCAATGGTAGAACATGCCAGACCAAGCTTCTTTGATGTGCTGAGAGATATGAATAGGAAATGCAGATCTCATCTATCTGAACTTCAGGAAAGCATTTAATATGCTGTCACTTGGGACCATATCTGCTAGATAAATGGTAAAGGAACTCACAAGAGAAATGGAAAAATGAGTGAAGTTTGGAACAAGACAGATGACAAACTGATTCTATTGAAAAGAAAATTACTATGCTGGAAGGAGGTTATGTGGGTTTGGGGTTGGTTAGTAATTTTCTGTAACAGCACTTACACTGTTATTCCTCCCTCAACCCGATATGTTCCTGAGGGATTTTCCTACCAGGTGCTCCAGGGGTGCACAGCAAATGAATGCAGTGCTGCTCTGGACCCTGAGCTGCATTACTCAGCCAGTGGGAGCCAGTATTACAAGGCAGTTCCCTTCCTTCCTCCAGGGCAAATCCTCCCCTGGGCTGCAAGTGTATGCTCCAGGGAGGGCTTCAGTGCTCAGCAAGTGCAGGGAAGGGGATGCCTCCCACTTCCCTTCAGCATGGACACTTTCAGAAGAGTTTTCAGGGCTGCACAAACACCACAAAATCTTCTGGACTCAAGTCCAATTGACAGCACTGCCAGGTCATCAGTGAACTCATTAAGAATGCAAGTTCTTGTGCTGAGCAGAAATAAACAATAAACACAGAAAGAGTTTTCATCCCTACTTTGTTACTTTTAATTGATAGTGGCATAAGGTGACAAAGCAGAAGGCTGCCGTGTGCTCTGGGATGACCCTGCTTGAGCAGGGAGGTTGGACCAGATGACCCACTGTGGTCTCTTCCCACGTGACCCATTCTGTGATTCTGCACTAATTTTAGCAAAGAGGTCAGGACATATTAATGACATTTTCCTGGTGAGCTCTTTCTGAAAGGTGGCATAAAACCCTTGTCCCTTGCTTTGAAAAAGAAAAGCAAACGAGTACCAGTACACAGAAGCAGACATGATGAGGGATCTGACAGCTTCTCTTAATGAGAGAAACATTTAAAAGTTTAACTTAATTAGCTCAGCAGAATCAAAGCTGAAAGAAGAAACAATTATTCTCTGTAAAACTATCAAGACCAAACCTCAGGGAAGGAAAAGGACTTTTAGCTGACACAGCAAGACATGGAAATAACCTGGCCATGAATACGTTTAGTCTGGAAAATAGGGGGGAGAATAACTACCAGGTTGTCTCTCAGTAAAGGGAAAAAAAAAGGTATGCCATTTTAGGACAGCAGCTACAAAAAATATGGAAGTGCCACCTGGAGCACCACCATCCTGCATCAGGAAAAAGAAAATATGAGCAGTCAAAAGGCATTCCTAGTCTGCAGATGGACATACAGCTGCCAAATGGATACCAAATCTCATGGCAGTTAAGTAAAACCACTTCATCTCTCAATGGGGGAGTCTGCTCTCAAAGCAGTATGCTAATGATGGGATTAAAAGGCCAGTCGTACATCAGAGCAAGCAATTTCTCAGCTCTGGGTTTATAAGTGAAACTGGAATCATATCTATCTGGCCCTTTTTGGACCCATCTGCTCCTGCTCCTAAAAGCAAAGAACAAAAAGACTGGCAAGAAGAGCAGCAAATCCACAATAAGGAACTTCACCCAGCATTCTGATCCACAGATGAAGCTGAATTGCAATGGCAGAGGGTTGGATATAAATCCTCTGTGTTGGAAAAAAATGAAGGATCTTACAGGAAATGTTACATATTCTTTTGTTATGAGTTATTGAAACTCTAGGTAGGAAATGAATGCAATTTGAAGATGAAAAGATCTCTGGACATTACCACAATGACATCCTGACATGCCTTGATCTCTGTGCCTGCCAACCAGTAGCCTGCAGACCTGAAAAAGTGTTTTGGGCATGTTTCTGTCTGTCTGTGAAGCATCCTCTCCTTAGCAGAGGAATTGGACCACTGCTTAGGGAGGTGCCATTTGAGCCATCCCCCCTTGGCTGTGGCTGAGGACAAGCTGTTGCACTTCTGATTAATTCTCAAAGTAAAAATCATTACAAGCTTTGTGCAGACCACAAGATGGCACAGATGTAGTAGCTATATAGAACTGCATAAGGCAGCCCAGCATGAACAGATTTGAAATAAAAATTAGGATACAGTATAATATCAATTCGGAGTTGGAGTGGAGCAAAAAATGTCCTACTTTGGTGAAAAAACTCTCATTTATACATGAAAGACGGTGTTCTGTGAGTCTATAAACAACAACAACACTGAAATCTTTTATTTACAGTAAAAAAACTGTTCATATATTTAGAATGAAATAACTGAAAGCAAAAATTACTTTGAACAAGGTAATCAGTTTTGTTTGAGATCTAACAGAATCTTGTGATTTTAGATTCTTTTCAGTCAAATGGTACAATCATTATAGAGTGGCTTTTGATTGATCTATTTTCTTAAGCTTAATTTTCTTAAAATTCTTTAATACCAACAAAACCTGTCTATCCTATGATAAACAATTGATAAACAATTAGTGACTAATGCAATACAATTAGTGACTTTTGCAATACAAATAACCTTATGAACCCCCCTCCTAGGGGAAACTAAGCAGGGGTGTATGGACTGCTCAGGACCATTGCTTATACCTGAGCCTGACAGATACTGTGAACTGAACTTCTTTGGGTTTGGATTAAATATATGTCGTAGTTTAGAAACAGTACTTCCAATTCACTGTCCCCTCTGAGACTCTCCAAAGCCACACACCTGCTCCCCTTTGCCCTTCCTCCCTTCCTCTTCCTGATTCACTGGGATGGCATTGAGAGTTGGAGGCACAAAAAGCAAAGATCATGGGTTAAGGTAAGAACAATTTACTGGAAAAAGAAATGAGATAAGAAAATGAGCAGTAACAGCAACAATACTAATGACAGAGGTTATAAGAAAAGAAATTACTCACATGGGGGGAAAAAAACCCAGTAACAGAAAACACTGTGTTTTCTCCATTGAAATGAATCCCTTCACCCTGAAAAAGTGTCCCTTTCCCCTGCCCCCAGCAATGACAAGAGGGTGGTTCAGAATAACCTCAATGCCCCAGCCATGCCCCCTCCCAGCTGCTGCAAAAAATTAACCCTGTCCTGGCCAGAACAAGGACATTATGAAATCATTTTAGCTGCAGACTAACAATAGCAGTTTTCGTCTACCTTTATTTTGTGTGTGTGGGGGAATGTTGCAAGTACAAAGAATAAAAGTACGAATTTTTCACTGTGCTTCACATTGTTTTGCTTCTGACCCTTATGCTTTGATCCTCTCCTTAATTCTTTTTCTTAGATCTCATGAGTAAATATCTGCCTTATCCATCCAGTCTCACAGCAGGCTTTTTCTCAACATGAGCCACAGCTGCTGCTGAGTGCCTCCTCTCCTTGGCCAGGGGTGCAAACCTGGCCTCAGTAAAGCACCCTGCAGCCTTCACAAATGGCCCATTATTTTGAGTCATTAACCTCTAACATATCAGTTTCTCACAACCCTTTACATTATATTTATTCTCCTGGTGGTTTAGGAAAGAGCTCCAATCCATGCAGGCTCCAATCCATGCAGACTCCATTCAGGCTCACCTACTGGTGTTCATCTCTGTTGTTGCACTGGCTTGCCATTGAACTGCCCTGTGGCTTCGGTACTGCCTTTGTCTGGTTTTCCTTTCCACCACCAAGTGGACATGGGACCAGAGGGAAAGGAGGAGTCATGGGAGCAGACCCAGGCCTTATCCTGGGAGGGATCCTGATGAGGGTAAAGTGAACTCCCAGAGCTGGGAACCTTGAGGTGATTTTCATCTGATGAACTATACCTAGCCACACACTCCTGTATAGGTGGCTGACCTAATGATTCTCCAGGCACACCAACACTCCTTCTGGGATTTTGTGCATCTACCCTTGCTATCACTGGCACAGTTACCATATGTTATAGAGGAGGACTTACTTTTTCATCATCAGAGTCCAATTCCTAGGAACACCAAGCTGTAAAGATACTGGGTCCTTCCTTGCGTCAGATTAGTCCATGTGTGAGACACAAAGTGAAGGAAAAGAAGGGGGGCCTCTTGCTTCCTCTGTTTGTGCTTAGTATTAGAAACCACAGCAACAAACATACTAAATCTGAATTTTCTCTGGTTTTACTTTATGACCAAGAAAAGTTATGAGGGAGCAAATACAGGGACAGCATTTGAGTACCCAAACCAGAGTCTGGTTTGGGGTTGGCCTACAGAGCACCAGACCAGATGGTCAAACCATGACAAAACAACAGGTTTTGAAAGCTGAAGGGGCCTCTGTATAATACTGACTCAGCCCTTTGGACACATACCAGTCAGCTCCTGCAGCGAAGAGAAAAGACCATAAAGCAGATCCATTCCCTTAGCCAAGTGCAAATAGTACTGTTGTTCTGCTGGAAAGGTTATATCACAGAATCACAGAATCACAGAATAATGAGGTTGGAGGAGACCGCTAAGATCATCGAGTCCAACCTATGCCTTAACACCTCAACTAGACTATAGCACCAAGTGCCATGTCCAGTCTTTTTTTAACCACATCCAGAGATGGTGATTCTACAACCTCCCTGGGAAGACAATTCCAGTACTTTATTATTCTTTCACTGAAAATTTTTTTCCTAATATCCAACGTGTACCTTCCCTGATGTAGCTTGAGACTGTGTCCTCTTGTTCTGTCAGTTACTGCCTGGTGAGAGACCGACCCCCACCTGTCTACAACCTCCCTTCAGGAAGTTGTAGAGAGCAATAAGGTCACCTCTAAGCCTCCTCTTCTCCAGGCTAAACAACCCCAGTTCCTTCAAACATTGCTCACAGGGCTTGTGTTCCAAGCCCCTCACCAGCCTCGTTGCCCTCCTCCGGACGCACTCAAGGATCTCAATATCCTTCCTAAACTGAGGGGCCCAGAACTGGACACAGCACTCAAGATGTGGTCTCACCAGTGCCGAGTAGAGGGGAAGAATGACCTCGCTGCTCCTGCTGGCCACACAATTCCTAATGCAGGCCAGGATGCCATTGGCCACATTGCTGGCTCATATCCAACCAATATTTTGACATAAGCATTACATAGTGTTTTTCCTGTCAGTTAGAGGCCACACACATAGAGTGTGGAACCATGGAGTGGTTTAGTAACTTGATTAGACACTTGGACAGCTTGCATTTCCTTGGTAAAAAGGAAGTTTTGCTGTTTATCTATCTCAACATCGATGGCTGTTGCGCATCACAGTCCACTGCACAATAAATGGAAGGTAGCTCTTGCTGCCAGCTTTAATTTTTTTGTTTTTCCCAAATTAAAGGGCAAAATCATTGCACACTGGCTGACCACTTCATTTCACATGAGCGAAGATGTTGGTAAAGTAGCTGGTTTCTAAATAAAGGTTGAATGATTTGACACACAGCAAGAAAAAAACAAGCTTTTTTAGGTTTTATCCTCAGAAACATATGAAACAACTTTTATTTCTTATAATAGATGGTGAGCAGCATAGGTCTGTGGCTGCAGAGGAGAGCATGTCACTGAGTGCTGACCTTTGCTAACCTCACCTGGGCAGGTCACAAAGCCATCATCCTTCCAGTAAGGCAGTACCTGTACTGCCACATCACAGGACACCACACAGTTGCATTCACTTCTCCTCATGTCTTCTTGCTCAGAGACAGAAGGAGATCATTGAATAAGTATGGAACTGAGTAAAATTCAGAGCTCTGGTTCTGCTCGTGGCATTAAAATGAGATATTGCTCCAGGTAATTTTAAAGTGGTACAAAAACTATCATCAGTGAGTTTCACATATACTCTACTCACAACTTTCTCATATAATAAAAGTCTTATGAAGCATTTTTGATTCTTATGTTTTAATTTTTACCCTAAAAATATCAAGATGGCACAATATTTTTTTTTTTACAATTTTGAAGGAAGATTTCTCTAGACAAAATATTCTTGGTGAATGTTAAGGCTAATCAAAAAGGAAAGATACTGGGTTTTCACCAAAGGTCTTTTTATATCAAGATAGAAATTAGTCAAGAAAGTTCAATATGTAAACTATTAATGTTGTTGCTATAAAAGTCAACAAAACCAAGCCTCTCTACATTCTAAAGAAACTTGCTCTTATTTCCACTCACCCTCCTGGCTCTTGAGACAACCTTTGCAATTTATTCTTCTTTCCTCTCTCTGGAAAAAAAATATATTTCCATGCTTCCATCATAAAAATCAGATTAAATAAAAGCCTTTCAGTATTATTAAAAAGCAAAAATAGCCTGAGATGATCTTTCCATCTCTTTTTCAAGCCGTCTTTATGAATTGAGATAAAATTTGTTCACCCTGTGAAATGCCCTGTCTTTCCAATCGGACATTCTCTCTTCCATTTCACAGGTTTTCCTCTGAAATGTGGAAAGGGAGGTGAGAGAAGCAGAAACTTTCAAGTCACACCACGACTGAGGCTTTTCATCCATTAAGGTGTTTTAAATAAAAACTTCACTCTAATATTTGTTAAGAAGCATAGTATCATATATAGTAATCACTAAATGTAGTATATAATCTATAACACTGTTGTAACACGCGATGTATAATTGCAATGCCATCTGCTCGTGATGTGTGGTGGGAGCACAGAGTCACAGCCCCTGTTACACGATGTCCATGCGATAACTTCTTGGCACGGGTCTGAAATAGCTCGGAGGGAGCTCCCCTCAGAGCCGCTTTCCTTCTGCCTCTGCCCGGCACCCGCTTCCTCTCCTGCCCTCGCCCCGCCGAGCCCGCTCCTGCCCCATCCCACAGCTCCCCGCTTGCTTCCTCGCAGGAGCTCCAGCGCTCCGCGTCCCTGCAGGCCCTGATTTTTGGCCAGGTCACTCTGAGGGATATATTATATTCAAGCAACATCTTATTATCAAGCCCGAGCGCTTTTGTAGAGCGCAGCTGTTGGCGGTCTCCGCACCGCAGCGTGGAAGCACAGAGCCGCCCCACCACCCCCCTGCACTGCCGGGACTACATCTTCGGAATGGGCTCCTGTGGCTTTCCCGGGAAAGATCTCCCAAAAGTGACTGTGCGGAAAGGGAAGGCAGCCAAAACGATGGCGCGTACAGACCGCGAGACCCAAGTTTCCTCCAGGGAGAAAAGGCAAGTGTCGCCAGAGCACGCCCTAAGGACGCGGCAGGGTGTGCGCCCCCCGCACCGCCCTGCTCCGGCCCTGCCTGGGGCGCGTTCCCGGCGCCAGGCGGGGCGGGCTCGGCCTCCGCAGGGACCCCGGCCCCGGCCCCGGGCAGGCTCTGCGGGCGCTGCGGCTTCCGAGGCGGGCGGATGGCGGCGGAGAGGGGCTGCGCATCTTCCGCGATGTGAGTACGCGGCATGGAACCCATCCTTCGCACAGGGCACCTGCGAGTGTCTGGGGAGGGGGCACCTGGGTTTGTTATGTTTTGCGTTTTTCTCTTGTCTTTTTTCCTCCCCATACTTCCCCCTCCCCCCTTCTTTTCTTTTCTTTTCTTTTCTTTTCTTTTCTTTTCTTTTCTTTTCTTTTCTTTTCTTTTCTTTTCTTTTCTTTTCTTTTCTTTTCTTTTCTTTTCTTTTCTTTTCTTTTCTTTTCTTTTCTTTTCTTCTCTTCTCTTCTCTTCTCTTCTCTTTTCTTCTCTATTTTCTTCTCTTTTCTTTTTTTCTTTTCTTTTCATTTTTTTTCTTTTCAATTGAGCTGTTATCTCCTCCCTCGGTAGAAGGGGGTGAAGCCCAGTGAGACTGTGCATCTTCCTCCTTTCCCTTTCCCTTTCCCTTTCCCTTTCCCTTTCCCTTTCCCTTTCCCTCTTTCCCTCTTTCCCTCTTTCCCTTTCCCTTGACCTTTCCCATTCCCTTCCCCTTTCCCTTATCCTTTCCTCTTCCCCTTTCCCCTTCCTCTTTTGCTTCTAATGGCTGCATGTGTGAGGAGAGCAGGTTAGTGTTTGGGGTGACTAGAAGAGGTTCTGTCACCTTTCTAAATAAGTGAAAACAGTCTAAATAGTCACCTTTGTAAATAAGTTGCTTCAAATTTTATTGGGACGGGGGAGGGGGTTGCTTTTCACTAGTGTTTCTCACCCTATAAAAGTTTTTGGTTTTTTTTCACTAACCATGCAGGTTCTTCCCATCCCTTTAGACCCTGATGAATTTGAGGTGCCCAAGGTCAATGTGCAGAGAATCCTGAGCCCCTCAGCCCTTTGAGGACAAGCCCAGGGAGGTGCCCTGATGTGCAGCTGGCCATGCAGCCCCTGAGAAGTGCTGTGCTAGACTGTCACCAAGGGCTCAGCGTCTTGCAAGGTGCAGCTGTAAAGTTTTTTTGTCTAAATTTGCACAGCACAGAGCATTTCTTTGTTCCAAGGCAAACCCTGGTAAAAGGCAAACTCCCACCCAAAGATCTTCAAAGTATCCCCTGACCTTGGTGAGACCTACAAATCTTGAGACCAACTCTACTACCGACTCTGATCCGCTTCAGACCAGCTCTTGTATTGGTGTTATTCCACAATACCAGCTGAAAATGGCATAGCCTGTATTAAAGGACTCTTTATCTAGATGTTTTCTCTAGTATGCCCACTTCAACTTCCCCAACCTTTCCCCAAATTATTTCAAGCAAACATCATCTGCTCATCTCCTGATTTCTCTAGCCTCCACAGGAAGTAATTTAAATAAGACTTTTTATTGACTTCTATCAATTCAAGTATATATTGAAAATGCAGATTTTTTTTTTTTTTGTTTTGTCTCAGAGATACCACTTGTAAAAGAAATGGGAGAATTCCAGTCATACATCACAAAAACAGAAGAGAAATCTAAGTTGCCAGGAAAGAGTAAAAAAAAAACATTAAATGCAGGCAACTACCCAATTTAACCTAGCACACTGGGTTAGGAAATTGCACATGGTCAGATTATCTGATAAACTGAAAAATTTTAATTTCACTAAAGTAGAGAAGATAATTAAAAATAAAATTATTTGTTTCATTTTCAGCATTTTCTTAAACCAGTGTCAGGTTCATATTTGTAGGAAAGTAGATACCTTTCACAAACCCACAAATAGGAGGGAGGCAGGCTGTTTCTGTGATTCTCCTCTTATATCTGGAGGAAAACCTTAAATCCAAGCCATGCCTGCTTCGAAGCAGGGACTGGACCCTGGGGGCCCTTCCTGCTGTGGGAGTACATTCATGTCACAGATATTTTAGATATTTGGGGGTGTGTAGATTACTCCTCAGTGAAGTATCCCCACCTATATAAACACATCTAAATTAGACCAGGCAGCAAGAGGTTTGTTGTAAGGCTGCACAGAAAGGGCAGATGCTGAGGTCCTGATCCCACTGAGGAATAGAATTATAGACTAATAAAATGGCATGGGTTGGAAAGGACCTTAAAAGTAATCCACTTCTAAACCCCCTGCCATTTGTAGGGACACCTTCCACTAGACCAGGTTGCTCAGAGCTTCATCCAACCTGGCCTAGACCCCTGCCTTTCACAGCCTTCCTGGGCCACCTGAACCAGTGCCTCAGCACACATACATTAAAGATTTTTTTCCTAACATCTAATCTAAACCTATTCTCTTTCAGTTTGAAATCATTCCCCACTGTCCTGTCACTAAATGTTCTTATAAATAACATCTTTCCAGAGACAGAAACCTAATGAGAGTGATATATGATTGCTAAAACAACCTCTTCTGTGGTCTTCTGTCAAAATCCCTCTCAAGTGTCTAAAGGATTTTAAATGTTCCTTAAGGCTGGGGGCAGGGGGGTTAGTTAATAAAAACAAATTAATATAAATTTTAAATAATAATTATAAAAATAATAAATACATAAAATAATTGATTTTATATAAATTTTTAAAATTACTTAAGCAGAAACCTTTGCCACTCTTGACCCATGGTTATGGGACATTTCTATATATTTCATTTGAAACTCCACTGCTGCATGCCTTCAAAAGTCCAATCCTTATACTGAAAATTGTGTGTATTATTTATTTGGATAAATAAGGAGGGAAAATATCATCTTCCTAAGTATATTTCATATTTTATGTGCTGTAAATTTGGTCCAATGCAAAGTTCACCATCTGTGAAGTCCTGGATGTGGGTCACAACTCTGCTGGTTCCCAGCCAGCTCCACTCTACACAAAACAGTTATGAAGTTTCTCTAACAGAGCTTGGCAGTTGGATCCATCTTGTCTGGTTTCACTTCTAGGAGCAGAGCAGTCATGGCATGTGCTGGAGAAGCTGTTTAAATGCTTCTAACATTTTAAGAAACCAGAAAATGTTTCCATTGCTGTCAGCTCTCAAAAATATATGTGCCCATTTTGAAAGACCTCATTGATATTCACAGCAGCAATAGAAACTACATTTGGAAGATTTGCTTTCTTGCCTTGCCTACACTTGTGGCAGCATTTCCTGGATGACTCCCCATTGCAGTGACACTGAGTCTGATCCCTTTGTTCCACCCAGCTCCTCTCCTGACTTACCCCTTTGCTTCCTCCACCCACACAAGCCATGAGTCTTTCTCACCATCTCAGATCTCAGCACATCATCCCAGCCATCATTCTTGCTCTGCTTTAAGCCTCTTCTCTCAAACCTGAATCCAGTATCATGGTAGCCATATGGTATCATGTTTTGTGCCTGAACATCATCCTTATAATCCATAAACAAACTAGAAGATAAAGCTGGTTCTTGTTATGGTCTTGGTTTTCAGTGTTCACAGCAAGGGAGGAGTTAAAAAGAAACAGTACTCTGAGGGAAGGATGAAGACACATTAATAACTTTAAAATTTTATGCAGCTCTGTGAAAATGTGATGTAGAGCCCAAACTATAAATATGTACTAAGAAGAACATTGTTTGTTATTAACCCATACAAAAGAAAAAATTGACTCAGTTCTATCTGTCTCTCTTTTTGTTTAGATATTAAGAAGAGCAGACAAGAATGGTAAGATTTCTTGCATGTCTTGCCCCCTTCCTTTGGAAAAAAAAGAATCCATCATTAATTCAGCATTTTAAGTCATGTTTTAAACATCCTAACAGAAAAACCAGACATCCCTCATGTTATTTTATGTTTCCTGCAGATTCAGTGCCATATATTATGTTGTGATCTGATCTTCCGTTCTTTAAGGACAGATCTTATGCTTTCACAATTTGACATTTGTGTTTGATTTGCACTTTGGGTGCATGCGGGTGTTTTCTTGTGACACTGACTCAAGAAGGTTTGAAATATTTGTTAGTAGTTCCATCTTATCTTTTTAGAAACACCATAGGCTACATCCAGAAATCAACTTGTTTTTGTATTTGTTCAGTGTGTCAGTAGGAAGAATAAACCCTTGAATCCAACTCACATATTTATAGTACAGAAGGCTTTTATTAACAAGAGAAGCATTGAACAGTGTCAAGCCCACGGATCAGACAGGTTTAACCCTGACAAGTAATTTGCAGTCCAGCCAATCCTCAGAAAACAGATACTGGGTGCATTCAATAAAGAGAAGGCAAATGGATACCACTGAGAAAATTAGTGATAACTTACAAGGAAGAACTCTTGGACAGAAAGTGGCTGCTGTACAGTTTGGTGGTATAACTGAGAATGTTGAATAATTATTTACTCTTGCTGAGACAGAAATCTCACCTCCACAGCCCATTTCTGTTTGCTATTCCTGCCCCAGCTCATGTGCAGCAACTGGCACTTCCCACAAGACCATGGTAGGCTCCTTCAAAGAGCTCAGGAGCCACAGAATCCATCACTGTGAGAGGTTTTTTTTTTGTAGTGTTTTCTTTGTTATCTCCTTCAGTCAGCTTGCTAGTTGTTTGCATGGGCAGTGATGGTGCAAGCTGAATTCCAAGGTGAGGGCTGGCGTGGGGAGGAGGAGGACTCCATGCACCTGCAGTGGTGCATCTCTAGCTTAGTTACCTGCCCACCACAGCAAAGCTCAGCTGGCATCCCCCTCAGACCTGCTGGTGGTATTCAGAATAATGTGTGTGCATCTGCCCTGAAGATTGATGAGGGTCAGAGCACATGGTACAGAGCAGACCTCATCACCCCCCCAGAGTCTAAAAGAGACCCTAGAGCTTTGTGTCCCTGCCCTGGACTTCATGCTCGTGTTGTCCCAGCCCTGATGGATCTGCAGCACGTTGGTGGTCAGGAGCACTTCAGTCCTCATTTGGGTTTCCCCACAGCTCATTACTATACATTGCTATAAAAACAGGGGGAACAGCTCCCAATGTCAGGGACAAACCTCCTTGTTCCAGAACAATACAAAACCATATCAGCCCCAGAGATGCTGGTCACTGGTATTCCTACCTGTATATGGTTTCTTTACAACATATTATTGGCAGAAAAGTGGCTAAGTTCAGTCACTTCAGTTCTATTAATTTAAATCTATGAACTTGAAATTATTTCAGCTTTTAGGCCTTAATTGTGTTTGCTCAACCATCAATTGCCCATGGGACTTCCACTTTGCTAATCTAGCAATGCACAGGCTTGTGCCAAATTGATAATGAGATTTGTTTCAAGGTTGTAAAGTTAAGTACATTTTCAGAAAGGTTATTGGATATGTGACCACTTACTGAAAATGTTTATTTACATTGTTGTCACCATAAATTATTAGTTTTGGTTAATGACCAGTCTACTTGCACTTTCAGTGTCACCTTTCTGTGCTACAGGAAATCAACTATTGGCTTTCAGTAACTAATACTATATTACTGTCCATGACACAGCCCTGTTAAATTCTCCCATATACTTTTAATAGAACCTTCTCTGCTGTATTCATTCACTTTGTGAGATTAAAACACCTTCAGAGAAATATCATCAAAAGCTTTACTAGATTCTTGCTAGACAGAAAGGGGAAAAAAAATTAAAAAGTGGATTGAGCTGATAAATAGGAGTATTGTATGAGCATTTTTACTATGAATTTGTGGACTGTGGGACTTCAGGTGAGCCTTCCACAGCAAGGAAAGGCAAATATTCCTGCAAAGGCAGTATAAAATGAAAGACCAAAAGAGCCAAGACATTCCACTGAACTGCTGGTACTCAAAAATGCTACAATAATTTATGGCATCTGTGTTCAATTGAGTCCTTTAGCAAACAGCCATGTGAATGAAGTCATACAAATGGCTTCTTTCTTTGCCAGCCCAGGTACATATATCATTCTGTTACTGTCCTGTTTCTGGAAATACCAGCTATGCAGAGATTCCATGAGAGGATCAGCTTCATAAACTCCATCAGAAGTTCTTATTTCATGGCTGTGCAGCTCTGCTTTTTGTGGAGCTGACCCATACATCTCCCATAAATGAAAAGGTCATATGATTTTTTTTAAAGGGAGAACAAGGCACAGGGAAGGATTTTAAAGAACTATATGGTTCATAATATTGACAAAAACAACAGAAAATCCTGAGGGGAAAAAAGCAATTTCATAAAGGTGAGGCGCTGCACACTGACCTTTTTGGAAAGGAGAAGTTTCAGGTCTGTATATCAAAATGAAATTTTGGCCAGATTTACTTTATAGAACTCCACATGCTCAAAGGAAAGCATGTGGATTTCACACGGGACTAATTTGGAAAAAAAATTCCAGCTAAAAGGAAAAATCTTTGTTTAATTTCTTGTACTATTTAAAACAAAATCAAATTCATTAAATTCCTCCCGAAAAATAAAATCTTGTCCCTATCCTGCAATGGAGGGAGCAAAGAAAAATGGGAAATTGGAACTACCAAATTCAGTCTTTTCTAATTAAAAAAAAAAAAATTGTTTCCCTCATCTCACAAGAAACAGTGGTTGCCTCACACATGCGTGAATGCAGCACCTGCATGTGCTTGTTTGCATGAGGTGTCTCTCTTAACCCCTGATATGCCAGGAGGGATGTGGGGCACCCCATTAGCCTTGCAGTGACCTGCAGTCAAGTGAAATTATATGAGTTGTTGGTGAATGTCACCCAGGGGCCTCTTCTGACCATGCAGCTGTAACATGTGCCAAATTAGAATTGTCTCCTGCCCTAATTCCCCCCTCTTAGCACAGGAATGGAATTTCAAATACAGACTACTTTGCAGAAGTCCAATCACAAACAGTGTGACTGTCAAAATAGATGGGGAAAAAAAAAAAAAAAAGATAATCTACTGAGAATGTAACCCTTGATCTTGCAAGTGTAACAAGGGGAAGGTGCCTCAACTCAACATAGACCAAAGGCAAGGAGCGCCACAAAATAACTAGAGAAAAGTGCCCTGCCTTTGCTGGCATCCTGGTGGTCATTTCTCTTCCGATCCCTCTGGGGAAGAGGACCACTGCCTTTGCCTTTTGCCATCTTCAGGTCTGGATCTCCTCTCTCCTGCTCTGGAGACATGGCATGCTCTGGCGTTTGAGACTCCCCTTGGCACTTTTCAGTGTCCATCCAGTCAAACCTGGAGGGAGTGACTCCTAGCTCTGTCCCCCAGGAGGAGTAGCTTTCAGCTGTCTCTCTCCTCCACAAATTCAAATTGGTATTTGATTATGGCCTTGTTCCAAACTTAACAGCTCCTGCCCCCAAGCTCTTGGATGCCTCTAAGCCCTAAGGAGGGCAACCCTAATATGACAAGTTTGGAAAAGATGGTTTGCGCATAGATGCTTTCATTGATTTGTAAATACAAGTCAGCTGTTAAAAAAAAAAAAAAAAACAAAAAAAAAAAAAAACAAAACACTGAGTAAAACTATGCCTCAAACATTCTTAAAGCTCCTAAGAGGAAGATATTTGAAAACATCATTGGTAATATCTGCTACAGAAGCAGACATTTTCGTAAAAACCCAAAAAGCCTGAACAGTAAGGAACACTGTAAACAGTATGCTTCAGGCAGTCAGGAATGACTGCAAACAAATGAGGAAAAACTGACTAAACAAAAGAAGACTAAAGCTCCATAGACTGACAAACCTGAATATCAAACAACCAGCAGATTTGCAACAGAAACTTTTTTTAATGTCAGAATCACTGCATTTATGTCTGGTTTAATTTTTTTTCTCTGACATTTCAAACAAGCACTCACTGAAAGCTTTTTTTTTCCCCCTAAAAATATATATCTTTTTTAATGTATTTGAACTAGGATCTATAAAATGAAAAATGGTCAGATGACACTAATCTTTGAATTCTGTCATATTCAGTACCCCTGATGTTCATGATACAGAGCAGGCACACCAGGCTTTTAAATGTAGAATTCTGAAACTGCATAAAATACTGTGATTATATATGCAGCATATTGATTACAATTATCTGGGGATTTCAGCCCAGCTCTAAAACCATGCTAACACTAGCCTAACAAAAACTGCGGGTCATAAATAAAGGATTCCTTAAAATAAGACAAGTGCAGCAGTAGCACCCTGTCCATTTCACTGGTGTCAGTGACCAAAGGGATTGATTCACAGATCATAGGCTTTTGAATGACCAACAAAATTTCCAGAAAATAACCAAAATGCCTCTGAAGTGCACCTGTATGATCATCAGGAGGAAATCTTGCAATGCCTACTCCAGAGTCAGTTTTGCACAGGTCAGAATATGTGTTTTCCTATTCATTATTTAGTGACAGTGCCATTTCAGAATAAACACTGACTTTTCAGCTGAGTCTTCTACCACCTGTGTCAGCTCATGTGTCTGTAGGTGAGCTCTGGCAGGTTGAAAGCTGCCTCACTGCAGCAGTTCTCAGACTGGGACTTTTCAGTGGCTCTAGCTTGTTTACCAGAGTGATAGCTCATACCCTGCCTGAGGATTTAGGCAATATGCCTCTGAGAGGCAGAGAAAGCACCTTGGGAAAGGGATCTCTGGAATCTTTCCCAATTCTCTGTCAGAATTGGCCTGCAAGCTCACAAATTGCCACTTAGTGGGTTAAACTTTTTTCTAAGAAAAATTTTGGAGTTATACCAAGGCCAAGAATGCCAAGTCCTTGATTTCAGCATTTTTTATCTAGGCCAGTATCTCCTAACCTGTGGCTATAACATCCTGTTATCTCATGAGGTCTTCAGCTAGCCCAGAGACTGCCCCAGAAGTTCTGCTCAGTGGTAGCTGTGTCAGTGCACAGGCTCTCCCCTCCATATGGACTGGCTAGAGAGATCACAGGGTGACCCATCTCTTGTATGACCTCCCTGGAGAAAAACAGCAATGTACAGGAATCCCTTGGGAAAGTTTTATGCACCATGATACCCAGAAGAGCCAGGTCTGAGTGGCCCAAAGTGGCCATGTTTTGGCTACAGATTTACTGAATGACTTTGCAGAGCACATTTTCTAAACAGAAGCCAGAGGACAGAAATTCTCTGAACTGCATCCCTGATTTAAGCTCCCAAGTTACTCAGTGAATGGATTAGTAAGGCAAAACCCTTGCAGTACATCCCATGAACTCTCACCACATTACTGTTTGCTTCCTGACCATCTGGATCCACTGCAGACATCACCCTGCATCCTGTTCCAGAGCCCAGGCTCAGCTTGGGGTGGGATTTCCCATCCCACCTCTCTGGGTCCTTCAAGTGCTGCATGGCTGGACTCTGTGCTACAGATCCCCAAAAACAATTCTATAGAAATAACCTAAACCCTTGCCCTGTTAGCCTTGGAATCACTCAGTTACTTGTGTGAAGCTTTTCCAGCATAACAGATGGAATAATGGCTCAAAATCCTTATTTCTGATTTTATCAACATGCAATACAGATCAGAGTCAATAAAAGCTTAGTGCATTTGCCCAGACTCTTTAAATCTTCATCTATGTCTGTGCTTCTTCTGATGCAACCCCCTTATGACTGGGACCTAGTGGATATTATTAGCATGCTCGTCTTGGCACACTGAAATTTGTTATTTTGGCAGATCTTTCTTGGTCTGATTCCAGCCTGATATGCCATATGTCAATAAACCACATGGGTTTCATCTTTTTGCATCTGGTTCAGTCCATCTATGTTTATTGTGATGTGCCCTCTCCCACTACCTTGTTTTCTCTGTGCAATATCTTATAGCACTCAAGTAATCTGATCCAAACTTTTTACAGCAAGTGTGGACTGTCAGTTCCTTCCACAGGAAAAGTCCCACAGCAGGTCCCCAGGAGCAGGTGAGCTGGGAGGAGGAGCCACGTTCACACTGCCTTCCCAGTGTGTTTGCTTCAGCCATGCAGGCAGCTGTGGCTCACATGAAACACTTGAAGGCTTTAGGTTCTAAAAAGGCAGATGGATTCAAAACTCCATAAAGGGCTGTCACAACACCCACAAGAGAAACTGAGCTGCCATTGAGAATTGTGAGGGCCTGAATGAGTCTGTGTTTTGGCTCTTGGATTTCCCATGGCAGAAGTGACTTTGAGCACTGTCATTTCCTAGTCCCTGTTGTACCTTCCTGGTGAATAAATACTTTCTGCCACTGTGAGTTTTTCCATTTATTAATATCACTTGTTGTTTTCTCTCCTTCCTTTGCTAATGGTTGGCCTACAGGGGCAGAGATCAGTTCTTACAGATCTGTGCTTATAAACAACTTCACTGCCCTGGTAGTGTGCATGCTGCCAGCCTGGAGGCAGGTTTGGCACTATCTGATTGGGCTAAGACAGCTCTGAGGGCTCAATTATCCAAATCACATCCTTCTGAGGTGAACCTCAGGATGACCTTTAGCCAAGAGTGATTTTCCCCTCTGATTGCCAATGTGGCTCTTCCAAGTGCCATAAGCCCTAGGGCTCCTGTTCAGCCAGATGAGCTCCATCTGATGTGGCTCCTGCTATGAAAAGACTGTTTTTTAAACTGCTTAGGAAGGCTCACAATCCTAACAGGATGCCCAAAATAGTGGAAGTGGTTTAGTTGTCCTCTAGCATTTGCTGGCATGTCTGTGAGACATCCCTCTTCTCTACATCACCGTAACTTCCTTCACCAGCTGCAGTCTCACCATTTGCCATTATTTTGTGCACAGAGGCTCCAAATACGTCTGTGCCCTTGTCCATTATTCACTCAATACCTTTTGACTTGCTGAAATCACCTTTCAACTCAGAGACTGTGTGTGACTTTCCTCTGTTAGATATGCTGCTCTCTACTGAAGGCATCAGCTATCCAAAAAATATCCTGGAGAGTATATTAGCATTTCTGCAGCAGACTGGCTGGGGGTTATCTCTTGGGCATATTTTACACAGAAAACCATCTATTTGATAGACAAGTGAATTTTACTGAAATAAATGTGAGAATGCAATTGTAACCTGGAGGAAGGCTCCTGTAAACCACTGTGTGAATCTATTTCTAAATTTACAAGTGCAATGTGGGGGATTTATTTTATTGTTTATATTTTCATTTTATTTACTTGTCTGCCAGTTGGGAGACAAAGGAGAACACGTGACTGTGCCTGTTTATGAAGAAGCCCTTCTTTTGAAAGATGTCAGAGAAGACATACAAAAGCAAGCAAATCTTACAAAACAGCTTCTTAAATAACATTGTCAAGGCAAATACAGCTGAAGGTTGATTTCTCTGATTGATGCATAGCTTCAGAGAAGTTTATTTCATTACTCATCCTTCCCCTGTCACTTTGCCAGTGGCAAGGATTGAAGACTCTCTAATAGAGGTTTCTGCTCAGCACTTAAACCAGATAGCGTTTATCTGGGCACTCCAAGGGCAGTGAGGTGTGCCCAGGGCAGTGGTGCTGAGGACACATGACACAGCCTTTAAAATAAAAGCTATTCTTGGCACCTGAGGGGAGGGGGAAAACCAACTGTCTAGGCAAATACATCTTCAGTTTAACAGCACAGGGAGCACTTGTTCAGCATTGGATCTGAGCTTCATCTGAGCACTGAGGAAGCACAAGGATGGCCACTGGCAGTGAAGACCTCTCCAGCTGCTCTGGCAAAACAGTTACACTCATACAAAATCAGAGAAATGTCCTGGATAATTGTCACCAGATGACACAAGGAAAAACGACACACCACAGCTTTGGTCACGATGAAGAGACTAATTTATTTTCTCTGACTCCAATCTTTTATAGTTCTCAAAAGGTGCCAGTGGATTGGAGGGTGAACGTGCCACCTCTCCAATGACACTGGACAAACTACCTGTACATCAAATTTCTCCGCCTCTATGAAAGAATGCAAAACAATAGGTTGTTTACAGAAAGTTGTGTGGGAAAGTTCTCTACAAGAATGTAAACTCAGAAGGCTTTAGAAAACTCTTGATAATCAAGGCGACAGAGCTTTTTTTTAGTAAAAGTAATTGTATGAAGTCTGTAAGTAACAAACAGGTTCAAAAGTCCTTGTGTTTTGCCAGAAACAATCTCAGTGATTTGTCACTCAATGTCAATAACATTCAGAATGTTATTAAGACTAAACAGCAATGAACCAAAAGGCAATGTTCTTGGATGACAAAAAATTAAAGAAAATAGTTAAACTACCCAGTCTTTTGGTGGATCAGTGATTTTCTGGATTGCAATAAATCCAATGATCCTGAAGGACCAGAACAGACTTGTTTAGTATTTTGTGTCATACCCCAGGCTGTTCTATGGGTAAACTCATATGTTTATCTCAGGAAAGTTGCCAGAACTCACTGAGTATTCTCAGTCACAAGTATTCTTGAATATGCATATAACTTGCATGCAAATCAGCCTTCCCAGCAAAGTATAAAGCTGCAGAAGTGGTTTGATTAAGCAATTGATTGTATCTGTAAGAGCCAAAGGAAGCATATCTGTGAGAACACTCAGCTCAACACACTCAATATTTTATATTCCTTCTCTGTAACCAGAGCCAAATGGCAAATGTATTTAGATTCTCAGCTAGGTAATCATTGCAGTTTTGTGCCGTCTTGGTTTCTGGCTCTTGAAGATCTTGTTATTTTATTTTGGTTGTAATGATGATCCAGCTACAATTGGTCTTTTCAAAATGGTTTCAAATATTTCAAAATGGTTTTGTTGAAGCAGACATTTAATTTGTACAATTCTGAAACCACTTCAAGATATCTGAAGTGATATATTCCAGTCAAATTATGAAATAATAGCAAGTAAAAGAAGAACAAAACTTCTCAGCTCTACTCTTCAAATCTGCCTACTGTAGTACAGCATGTAGTCACAGGAATTAGATACTGCCTTTATAATAGATTCTTCACTACTATAAAATTAAGTCACAATACACTGTAGATGAGTCTGATGCTTAGAACATCTTAGTCTTATCCTCTACAGTTTTTTTAGTGCCCTATGAGGGATTCAGTATATTACTGAGGGAAAGAAAGAAACATGTGAACTTGCATTTAGTGCTACCCAAAAAAAAGTTGTGAAGTGTTAGGCTGGAAAAGCTTTCTTTATGCTTCATGCAAAGGCTCAATCAATTTAGATAAATTATTATTTAAGTACAATTTAATCTTTCAGATTTCTTCTAAACAACAGAGAAAGGTGAATCTTTATTTGACTTTTGTTTGCTGGTTATCACCCTTGCATTTAAAATGCAAAGTTTCTACACTTAAGCTGAAGACCTAGAGGCTTTTAATACTTTCCTCTTGTACTGCATGAAGTAAACAAGAAATAACATAAATGAAATTAGGTCAGTTTCCATTTCTTCATTGTTTCAGATGATGGAAAACTGTCCTTTGATGAATTCAACGCTTACTTTGCTGATGGAGTTCTGAGTGGAGAAGAACTGCATGAACTTTTTCTCACCATTGATACACAAAATACTGAGTAAGTGCCCCCTTCTTTCAATTCCAGTGCCACTTTCTGTACCTGCAAATGGAAAACAGACCTCAGGCTGATTTTAGGAAACAAGTTTATGTAGAAAGCTGCTTGAAGGAAGCCAGGCTGTGTCATATCGCTATAAACTGTATAAGTGAAGTGTTTTGAAAACTTGTTGAAATAGTTGCATATTTCAATAAATGTGATCTGGGTACTGAGAACACAGGATGGAAATTGGACGCTTTCTGCATTCTCCCACCATGGAAAGAAAAGGAGCTGGGGTCTCCTTCAGGTTTAGACATGAATTCCTCAATTCTCAATTCCACTGAGTTATACTGAGATGAATACTTGGAGCAGATGTTGAGAAGGGAATAACATAAATGAAGCAATTTATTCAAGCAATAGTAAAGAGTTGAAAAAGCCATCTTGTCTGGTGGCATGGTGCTTGTGCTGATGTGGTCCCTTGGGATATTCCTATTATGGTTGGGTTTAACAAGGGAAATAAGCTGACAGGAGCTTCATGAAGTTCAGCAAGGAGAAGTGCAAAGTCCTGCTTCTGGGAAGAAACAAGCCCCAGCTTTTGTGGGAAATAGAATCAAATTAAATGTAGTAGAATTCACAAGATTTTAGAATTTGTGCCAAAATAATGTCCTGAAATAAGCAGAAGAAATTGTACTTGGTCTGTTGGACCTGTGGGGAATAAAAAATACTACAGAATTTATAAGGTGATTAAGGGTGTGGTGATGGAGACAGGGAGGGGGAGTCACCACCCTGGAGGTATTTGGGGGGATTTGGCAGTGCTGGGTTAACAGTTGCACTCAATGGTTTTAGAGGTCTGTTCTAACCCAAACAATTCTATGATTCTGTAGTTGTATGCACCAATACATGCTGGGGCCCACTCAGCTGGAAAGCATCTTGGCAGAAAAGGATATTGGGTGAACACCAAGTTGAACATGAGCTAACAATGTACCCCTGTGGCCAAGAAGGTCAATGAATGACCCAGAGTCAAAACCTCATTTCAGAGCCAGACTCATTCACACAACTTTGGACTTCCTCATATGTACCACATATCTGTGTAAGTGGTTTTATTTTACCATAATTCCATTTATCTGCAAGCATCCTGATAAAGGCAGAAATTCTTGATACTGAGCAAGATTTATAAGAAAAAAATACATGTTCTAAATCTATTTTTCCTTGGTTTTTATTTGTAAAGCTTTTTTAATTAAATACTGTTATTATTATTATTACACCAGTTTCTCTTTAACAGAGAATATATAAATCTGAAAAATATGTAGAAAAGTGAGGATAACATTATTTCCTCCTGGTAGATAGGCACACCTGAAGAATTGGTACAATTGTTGAATGCTGCTGCTATTAACTGAAAATAAGTAATAAAATTGTCATAGCAGCCATCTGAGATAGAGATCATTCTCACTGTCCAGAAAAAGTCTTGCAAAAATCTGGGCACAAAAGTCGCCGAATACGTGCTGTGAAGAGTTCAGTTTTCATGTATTTCAGGGAATGGAGCAAGTGGAAGATTAAGACAAGCTACTAAATTACCTTTTTGAACCAGAAGAAAGGGTGCTCTGTATTGTCGGATTAACATTTGTTACAGGAGTAGGAGGAGATCCTAGATATGGGTAAGAAATCATACTTGAAACTTGGATTTAAAAGAGCAACAAGAAGCTTTTTGAGTGTTTTTTCATGGATTCTTTAACTGATAAAAGGCTTTAGGGTGACATTGCATACTTTGAAAAGTATTTTACCAGGCTTGACATATAACAGAGGCAAATACATTTTAAAAGTTTTCCCCTACCCCTTTGTAAGCTTTTGAGAAACTGGTCAGCAAGACGTCACAGGCCAAGTATCAGGTGGATGTAGCAAAGAGAGACAGCTTGGCCAGTATAATATAATTTCCTTGTTAACAAAGCTTTCAAAAAAAAAAATCACATGGAGCAGATATAGTGAGGCAAAATCTTTACTCACTGGAATTTCCTGAAAAGGGCAAGTTATGGTAAAATGCCTCAAATTAACGAGCTAGCTAAGAAAAGTAGCAAAATGTTCATTGAACCTTGGGAAGTGTTTTAATGTAAGCATTAGGAGAATCATGTACATATCAAACAATCCCCAAACCATCTATTTTAAGATAGAAGTTTTCACTTCCAAATTATCTAAGGGTATGAAATGGAAATTATGTAACTCAGAAGTACTTTATGGCTGGTTTTAGTAGGGGAGGGCAAAGAATTCTGCTCATTTTTGTAGCTAGTGGGAGGAGATTTGCACAGATTATTTTGTCTCTCTTATCCAATTAAAATGCATACACTGTCAAACTCTGGGCAAATCTTTTATCTTCTCTCTGCTTCATTTCACTATTTACAAATTGAAGACTGTAGCTCCCTATCCTAGAAATATTTTGTAAGTGTTGTGATTATGCAGTGATTTACACTACATGTAAATACCTAGGATAGATGTCTAGGGAAGCATGTCATGATCCCTTAGTTAATTTCTTGGAGTATCTCAAGATTTCGTAACCATCTTGTCACAAGAGTAGACTTTGGGCTGTTTCCACCTGCATTAAATCCTCTAGCTTTGCCATCATTCAAAACCTCACTGTCTGTGTGCACAAGTCTTTGTACTTTAAAGCCTGAAGATGAAAAAGGAGATGTGGCCTTGGGGTGATAGCCACGGACCACAAACTCAGGCAATTTGAATTCCCTTCTCAACTATGCTGCAGCAATTTTCCAATAAAAGATTCAAAGCATGAAAGACTTACACTGGCTTAACACTTCTAAGGGAACTAAATTAAGCAGGTATTAAACCCCACTATTACACAGGCCCTAATGTCGGTCTGGTTGAAGTGAGATTTAGATTATTAACTTTTAAAAAGACTGATCCAAGCTAATGCAACATGCTTGTCACAAAGCAAATAGGCTGTGGAAGACTGCTGAAATGAGTAATTACCATTTCCAATGTGATAGCAGGGAAAATAACAGAGGGTTTAACTTCCCAGTAATTCAGGTTGTGTCTGCCTGACTGACTAGGATCTCTGCACCTTGGTATTTGAAGCAGTCAGTGTTCTCTTTTTACAGAGCAAAAGAAGAGTCAATTAGTGCCTAATCAGCAGGAAAAACACAAATGAGTAAGAATTAGTTACTGCCATATCAAGTTTCCAAGACATAGGTTGAATAGGAGTTTATTATGACAGGATGAATTTAAATGTACATTTTTTTCCTAGACCCTAAAGTACAGGTTATTCATTCAGGGCAGATCATTGCTTTTACTGGACATTTGCATTAGCTGAGGTTATTTCCTCAATACATAATTTGGACATATATCTTGCAGTTTATGGAGGTATTTCCATGCATACTATTTTTCTTTCTATTAAAAATCTCTACCTTATCTTTTTCTAGCATTTGAAATATTAAATAAATACCATTAAAGACACAGTGTACAAATTGATTGCCTAAATTTTTTAGCTTCTTTTTTCCTTTGGATACAGCCAAAAACAAATGTATAAGACAACCAAATTAGGTGAAGTAGCGTATCCATGCAAAAAGGAATTTATTTTTCCACCTTTTAGTACTGCTATGATATTTTACCTTTCTTGAAGGTAATTAGTGATTAGTGATTTACCTTTCTTGAAGGTGATTAGGCCATACAATGAGCATTCCTGACATGTAATTAGTACAAGGTAACTGCTTTAGGGGAGTAGCAGTTAACCATTCTTCTGTAAGTGTGGTTTCCAGTATTGTCATTACTTCAGAGTGAAGCTGAAAGTAAATTAGGCATTTTACTGCCACTGAGAGTCACTTCTATTTGTGCTTTCCAGGATCTCATGAAACCTTTGGGCAATCACGTACCATTAAATGGTATAAAGAAGCATCTGTGGAGAGTCCACGCTCAGATGCCCTCACACTGCCAGTGGAGGAAAGGCTTTGCATTGATGCAGAAGTGATCAGGTCTAGGCTGTTACAGCCACATCTCCAGGACTCTTGTTTCCTAGCATGCATTTTCTTCTGCTGCAAAGTAGTGTCTTGTATTTAAAGACCCCTAAAAAAAACCCAACCAAACAAATACAGGCAGGAAATCAAGAGCAGTGACTTAAGCTTCAGCCTGGAGTTTGTACAGTGATTCTCCTCCCCTTTTTCATAATTAAGTGATTTGCAGGTAGACCCAGTATAAACACACTCTAAGCATCTGGGCAACATCTTAGGCTCTTTTTAAGTTATCAGGAGATCAAGGTAGATCCCCACAGTTTCTTGAGCAGGAGCCAAGCCCCCAGAGTAAGAGTTAGACCAATATATGTTCATGTCTGTGAGCAGGGAAGGGGCAAGGAGAAGAGCTTATCTTTCTGTCCTGATTTGACGTATATTTGACATGACATCCATGTTACAAATCTGTAATGTCAGTTTGGACCTGGTCAGTGCTTGTCCTAACACTTAAAAAAATCTCAGTGCATTCTATTTGAAATCCTTTTTGGAGATATGTGAAGGTGAAGGAAACCCATTGTGGTTCCTTGCCCCTCTCTCCTCCCCCAGTCTGAGCTCCAAGATCCTCAGTGCTCAGTGAGGCTCTGCGGGGCTGATGGGGGCAATGGGAAGGGTGTTGGAGCAAATGTGAGTGCTGCAAAGTCACCAGAAGACTTTCTTTTTGCTGACAAGGAGGGTCATGGAGAACATGGTCTGCAGGTTGTAGTAATTTTGGAGCTGAAGTAATTTCGGACCTGAAGACCCACATATTCTGCTGTCTCAGAGCATTCTGGTTATTAACTGAATGCGAAACATCCTTCATATAAAACAGTGGTGAAGCATAGTTGAGGAAGCTCTGCAGAAATACAGCTGTTTTGTTTATATGTGTTGTATAACTGTACTGAAAGTAAAGAAAGGTATCAGAAGCACAGGTCTTTTTATACATGGAGAGAAAAACATATAGGAAAAGTTTGAAATTAGAGGTTTAAGGGGTGAAGTCTGTTACAACTCATTTCTTTGGTAAATCATCTCCTGCTTAATTTCAATGTCAAGTCTGACAAGCTAGTGTTTCAGCAGAGCAAGAACCCTTGACATGGTTAATGGTTTAGAGAATAAGCCTTCACAAAAGTCATTGCAAATGTAACCTCCCTTTTACCCTAATCCTTTACCCTCCCCCTACTCATGACTTCCATGGAAATTATTTTAGCATAATGGCATCCTCCGGGAAAAGGTGTCAGAAGATAATGAGAATATTTGGCAAAGTTATGAACTAGGAGATACACAGAAGGTCTCAAGGGGATTTAGTCTGCAGCACTGCCAGAGAGATAGTGCAATAAATGCTTCACTGATTACTGACTCACAGGAGTCTGTGGGGAATCAGAGTTATTTTTCTCCCTTTGTGCATTGGTAAAATGAAGTCCTTAGTCCTTAGTCAGCCCTTATTCCTGGTTACAAGGTGGGAGAGGTGCTAGAACTATTGAGGGCCTGGGGTGCAGGCAGCCTTCTTAAGGTAGGGAGTCCCCATTAAACCTTTGTGTGTGGCATAAGTTAAACTGTGCACAAGATACAGATGAGTTTGGTGAGGATCTGAGAGCCTTGGCCACCTGCAGCACTGAGCTTATGCTGGGAATTTGGGGAGTGTGTCATGCTGCATGCACAGCAGATGGAGGGATGGGACATGGCACTATGGAGACATCTACACTTGCAGTTACACTTGCATTACACTTACTCCTGTGTCAGCAGGATGTCTAAGGCTCCCTCGTGCTCAGGGAAGTCACTGGCACCTAAGATGTGATACTGTTCACATGGGCTTCAGCTCAGTTGCCCAGGCATTAGGCATTTAAGATGTTCACACTTGAAAACCAGCCCAAAGTGGAAAGTGTAACAAGCAGAAGTAGTTAGGACATAGGTGGTGGGAGAAATGCTAGAGCATTTGAAGCAACATTAGATGCCTGTGTTATATCAAATTACTTCTGAGTCTGCTTCTAGATGGTCTGTTAAACCCTCTCACTCCACAGAATTCACTGGGGCTCCTGTGCCTGGCAGGCCAGGTTGGACAGCCAGCAGACATACGCACATCTACAGTTGGGACTCATCCCCAGAGTGAATAAACCTTCCTCCCACCTGCCCAGGTCTCCATTAGCAGAGCCCTAGTTCCTCCCTTGGGTCAAAAGAGAAATGCTGAGATGATCTGCCCTAGCAGCAAATTCCAAAAGGTGACAATTGGATGTAGAGAGTAAGAGGCTGGTTAGCAATCCTTGCAGCCGTGGGAACCCATGAGCCTGCAGCCCAGTACTGTGCACTGAAACTAAAATGAAAGACATGTTTATATGGACCAGAATGCTTCCTTCAAGGTTCTGCTTATAAACTTAATAATAATAAGTCCTCAGCAGTTTAAATGTACTAATTATCTCTGCCTTGGATGGTTTCTTTTTGTTTTAGTTGCAAGGCCTATTTCAGTCCCATGCTATTACTGATCTTTCACAGTTCAATACAAGAAAAGAACAATTGACTAAGTAAAACAAGGAAAAAAAATTATTAAGAAGAATATGACATAATAGGCAGGATCCTTAATTAGGTGAACTTCAGGTGAGTAATTTTTTTAAAGGAATTTTTGATTGCAAATTTTCAAGAGGAAAATAATATATTAGAGTTTGACTATTTTTAAAAAACTGGTTCTTTTAGATTAAATTAGAATTTCAGGCACCTGGTGCAGCATTAGCATCAGAAAGATGTGTTTGCTAATATTTAAGACATGTAATTGCAGCTATTGGCTTTAACACAGATTTCTCATGACCACAGCTATAGAAATCAGTTTGGAAGTGAAGCACATAGACAAAGGCAAGATACTGGTCAGAGTGAGCTGATTATACATTTTAGTATTTCACAACTGATCAAACAAGTTCACCAAGAATGATTTACTAACAGATCCTCTGGTCGGACAGACAAGCTGCAAATAGAATTTTTCATATGAGTGGTCATTTTTAATGGGAAATTCAGCTTTATGGCAATCCCTCTCAGTGAAAAAAAAAAAATCAAACAGTAATGACTATTTTCAGTTGCTTTTAATTAAATTAAGCTGACTTAAAGTGTTTCATTTCAGTTCTGCAGTAGATAACATTGGCTTCCCTGCAGTAAGCTGGTTGCTTAATGGTAGGTGTAATCTGGTCCCTTCCATAATCTGGGTTTCCCAGAGAACCATGAGATTTTTAATACACTCAAAAATCACCTAGAGATGTCTTGCAATGACATCAGATAGCTCTGAGGATTCTTATGTGAGTCCCATCAGGCCCCATAGATTTGTAGGGATCCTGCTGCAGCAGCAGATCTCACACAATTTCAGGGTCTGCTGGGAGTCAAACATTCTCACAGCCATAGTCCTCCAGCTCAGAGCATTGAGACCCCCTTGGTCCATCATCTGTGTTGAAGACAGAGGCAAAGAATGCATCAAACACCTCTGCCTTGTCCATGTCCCTGTTTGTGAGGTGCCCATCCCCATCCCATAAGAGGCTGATGTTATTTCTGTGCTGCCTTTTGCCATTAATATATTTAAAATAACTTTTTATTTTCTCACACATTTCTGGTCAGCTTCAACTCCAGTTGATCTTTGGCTGTATGAATTTTCTCCCTGCACTGGCAAGCTGCATCTCTGTATTCTTCCCATGTCACTTGACCTTGCTTACACTGGGCACACACATTCCTTTTCCAAAAGAAGATACCTGTTCAGCAAAGCTGACCTTCTGCCTTGTTCACTTGATTTCTGACATTTTGGAATTGCCTGCTTCTGTGCATTTCCAAGGAGTGTAAGAAACCAATGTAAACTTTTTTTTTTGTCTAAAAATAAATCATTTAACCTCAGGGGTTTTTGTTTGGTTGGTTTGGGGTTTGTTTGTTTGTTTGTTTGTTTGTTTGTTTTGTTTTGTTTTTGTTTTTTGTTTTTGTTTTTGTTTTTGTTTTTGTGGGTTTTTTTAATAATTTTGTGACAAAACCAGAAATAGAAACATTATCCCCTCCTATGGGGTGAAAACTCTGAAATTTGCTCTCTGTGGCAGAAGAGCCACTGTGATGCTGCATCTCATTTCCTCATTTAGGTTTGTGTCTTCAGACTCTGAAAAAAAATCATAGCTCTGCAGCCCTTGTAGAGTGTTCTACACTACAAATTTTAGCATACGCTACAAGTTTTAATAGCATTATTAAGCCTCTTTTATCAACACAAAGGCTGTTACAGCTGGGATGATTAAGGTGACTTGTCAGCTGTGTAGTCATCACATCCCTGTGAGTCACTGCTGAATGCAAAGGACTAGAGGGTTGTTTTTTCAGATGAGTTCTTAGTCAGGGAAAAACCCCTTTATTCTCTCCTTCAGTCCTGCCGCAGGCAGAGCAGTAAGTGATGATTCTGAAGTTATCGCTTAGCCTAGAGCTAAGCAAACTAGGCAATTATTTAGTGAAACAAAATGTGGGATAGTAAAAGAGCTGGCCCCGCTGCCCATGTCAGAGCCCAGAGAGCCAAGCTGGCTGCTGCCTTTGGGAGCCCAGAGGGTGCACAGTCCAGATGGATCTGGGATTGAAGAGCAGCAGTGTCCTCGGGGCAGCAGGAAGTTTGTCTCCCCAGGGACAGAAGCTTTGTCCCACTTCTGCCCTCTCTTCCTTCTCTCCCTTTTCTGTGACCAGAGGCTGACACCTGAGCTTCTTACAGCACTGCATCCTACTGGAAGCAGTTTTGCCTCCACTGGTAAGAAACCTTGAACAAACCTGAACAAAAGGTGTTGTTTGCTGTTGCAAAGGAGCTGTGAGGCAGAAAATCAATAAAATGGAAGTGCATACATAAGACTCCTTTGCAAAACACCCTCAGTAGTGTTGGAGCAGTTACCTCATTTTGCTGACTTGAAGTGAGATGGTACACAGGCTTTCTGGTTGCAAAGACCTTACAGCTTTTTGGCTGAGGTTGTCCATGGATGCCTATTCAGTTACCCTTGCATTGTTTAAGTAATGCTGAATTCCTTTCACTCACAAATTATATGCTTCTATTTAACAATAGGCAATACTAGCTTCAAACTTTCATCCCTAAAACCAAATTTAGCAAAGAGACATGGAAACAGGACTGAAAAGATAGTTCAAGCTTTTGAGATAAATCCTTCTCATATCTGAGAATGAAGAGAGAGCTGAAGAAGAAAGTGTTATCCTTCTCCAGTTGTAATTTGTGGAAATTATTTTCCTAAATTAAGTTAGTTCATAAAGTCTTTCATATAGTATTGGATTCTTCAATAAAATAACTGCTTTATATTTCAGACTCCATACTCAGGAAGATATTGCCTTATCTTGTGGTCCAGGGGAAATACATAGATCTTCTGCTGATTCCCCTGCCTAGAGGTGTCTTTTGTACCATAGAACAGTATGTGTCAGGTCAGTGGATGGATCCATGGACCCACAGCTTTAACCTTCTCTCCTCCCTGGCTAACTGTAGTGGGCAGAACAAAAGCACAGCTGCTTTGTAGTTCTGCGTTTTGGACCACTTCCAGAGGTACCACAAATAAGCACTTTTGCCATGGTTCACTCAAGTGAATTTGCTTATTTTTCTGTCACTGAACAATAGATATGATCAACTTTTCACTGATCAGGACTGCTCAGTGTGAGCAGTCTTTAACAATACTTTAACAATACTTTTAACAATAGCTTGTGTTTTTTAGGTAGAGAACATTTTAGACACAGACAGGTAGAAGGACTGCATCTAGTAGTCAGAAAGCAAATTGAGAATTATCATTCTGACATGATGTGAGTGCATTTGCCTCACCCTATGATTTGGTTGCTTATTGTGAGTGGAGGGCTGGTGCCTGGAGGTGAGTCATCCAGCAAATATTGTTAATAACATGTTCAGCATTGCCAGATTAAGAGTCTAAGCAGAAGCATCCTTGGCATATGTACCCACTGAAATGAGGAACATGTGCTGCTGTAAACCTGAGTACTGAGTTACAGAAACAGCCCTCTGGTGTGCACCTCACTCCTGTACTATTAAATATTTGCCACATTTCTTTAATTATTTCTGTAGCATCTTGCAGGGAGCTCAAAATTGTTTGTAAGCAGCAAAAGAATTCTTAGGTTTATTCACAGCTTGTTTTTGAAGTGTCATGTCATTATTTCACAGAGAATAAAATAATCACTGACACAAAATTATAGCTTCCCTGCCTAGAACAACATCCCCTTCAAACAGGATGCCAAGAACAATGAAGTTTCCAAGGGTATTTATAACAGAAGGAAATACTGAGTATGCTAGACAGAAATCCATGTTCTTTATGTCCTTTCGGTGCTTCTTCACAAGCTTGCTGCACAAAATGCTTAGGATAATATTTTCTGGTTATTCATGTGTCCAGTTCTAACTGAAAATGAATTCAGCACCTGAATACTTTTCCATTTTCACTGGTTGTCCATTTGCAGCTGTGCCACTCCTGTCAATACAGGGGTGTTGAAAACAGGGATGCTGAAAACCTCTGAGCCACTCCCTATGTCACTAACATGGTGCTGAGGATGTTGCAAAAGAACATGGACCAGAAGGGATTTAAATATAAAATTTCAAACAGGGATGCTGAAAACCTCTGAGCCACTCCCTATGTCACTAACATGGTGCTGAGGATGTTGCAAAAGAACATGGACCAGAAGGGATTTAAATATAAAATTTCAAAAGAGAGCATGAATTTGACTGCTTAACAATGTGAAAGGCTATTTTAAACTCAGTTATCAATCTGTGCATTAAGAAATGCAGAAGTGTCTTTTACATTAAGTTATTAGGGCAGATGATGTGAAGGAGCAGAAAATGCAGGGATAATGAAAAAAGAGTAAGCGTTATAACAGCAAACTCCTGTCCTTTAACCTCATCATATCCTGTCAAGGCTCTTTGACTCAGGAAATTTTCCAGTTTTCAGGGTTTCAGTTTGTATTTAAAAAGTGAACATCTGGACTGTTCCAAAATCAACTGCTGAACTGCAGAAGAGTTGGCCAGACACATTTTATCATAGATACCATAGTGATTTGTGGAGTTGCAGACACTTTTCCCCATCACATAGTTTGTTTACCTAAGAGTTGAGTTTCACAGCTTCAGCACCAGCTCTTACAGACTGTGAATTCCTTTGTACCTGCCACCAAGGTCATTGGAGAAATCAGATGCAAGTCTCATTTGCAGCCATCTCACTTGGCCTGTTCGAATGCAGATAAGAATCACCTTCAATTAATAAATGTTGTGTGAAAATCTCATTTACATTATCAATTAAATATGTTCAGAAGTTTTTATAGCCCTGAGTATGCAAGTTTGTGATAATCCAGGGTCCTGCTATTTCTATCAGTTTCTCTCCCTTGTGAAATAAAAGCCAGGTGTATGGAAGTTAGCAGTGGAGAAAGTGATTTTAAGATAGTACTGTGCCATCATTTTATTAAAAGATCAATTAAAAAATTCCATTAAAAAGATAAGTGAAAAAATACTAAGTGCAGTCAGCCATTCAATATTCACCCCTCAGCAAGATTCAAAGAGGACATTCATGCTTTTAAGTTTCTTTAATAACCTGTTTCTTTTCCTCCTTGGAAAAAAAGCAATATGCTAACTTTCAGTAACGAGCTGTAGGTCAAATGTTTTTTTCTTTTAACTATTAAGGCCTTGCTCATGAGAGAAAGTATCACTTCAAAGTTGATCAAGATGAAATCTGCTTCAAGCAAAGAGGTTTGAATTGAATAGAATACTTCCCTGCATTTATGTATTTATGTAATGATGGCATGGGAATATGGCAGTACATCTGTATTTTTCATATTATTAATTTTGCCAAGGCTAGTAGTGGTGAAATGGTCTTGCATGGCCAGAAGGTCTTAGGAATTATGTGTGCTCATGGGCTATGTCTGGTTTTATCCTCCTTCTATAAGGCTCTCCCACAGAGGAGCACTATTGCACAGCAAGGATTCCAAACAGGAGAAGGTTTTTGTGGTTTTTTCTTCTTTAGCATGGAAGGCCAAGATTTCTGAGCCTTGCTGTCCAGCATGACAGCCACAGAAGAGGACTACAGGCAGAAAGGTGAAGGAAAAAGCCCCAAACAAAAAGTTTCTGGTGTTTAGATGGATTTCTGCAAGAACTGGGGACAAGTGTGTAAGGCCTGAGGAGCAGCACAAAGGTTGAACCTGAGAGTGAGTTTGCAGTGAGTAGGAAGGTGCCAGTGGGAACAGAGGCTGCACCTGCAGCCAGCTTCAGAAAGGCTGCAGCCTTCTGCCCTAAGGCAGCAGAGCAAGGCCAGCAAGAGTCAGGCACTTGCATCTCCTCCTGCAGCCCAAGCAGGGGGCTTCATATCCCAGTCAGGCTAATATTTGAGTTGCACTGTTTACCAATAAAACAAACAAAAAAAAAATTACTAACCTCACTAACCTTCTATACTCTTATCTTTCCAGCAATCTTGACACAGAAGAGCTCTGTGGCAAGTTCTTTTTTCAGAAAGAGCATAATCTATGCCTGCAGCAGCCCTGTGCAAATAAACATGCCATGTGATTATTTTTTTCTGTTTAATCTTTGTAGCTCAAACAGAAAATAATTTCCACTCAGAGAACTCCTGGGAAAATGCAGATGGCTTATAATCTTTTCAGACTTTGTGCAGAATGTGCAGAATTTCCCTATGTGCAGAATTTACTTTGAGAATATTTTTCCTAAACAGTATTTCACACTCTCTGAGATTCAAGATCTGTTCTGTCATAAAGATAGGTAGGTAGGTAGATAGATAGATAGATAGATAGATAGATAGATAGATAGATAGATAGATGATAGATAGATGACTTGTATTTTATTTTCCCTTAGTGTGAGATATCTTTTCTAGTTACTTTCTCACTTTAACATTTGTCAGATACCCCACTAAAAGAAAACTCATTACTTTCCTCCTACTTGAGCCAGGGAGAACAGCAAGTTTGACAAGTTCTGTGATCCTTTGTCACAATGAAACTCCTGCAAGACCTAGATTTTGGCCCAATTACCCATTTCTGTGCCTCATTCTGAGCTGTGAGTCATTTCCCCAACACCCTGTTTGCTTTCCAGCTTATCCAACAGCACCTGATTTAGGAGTGCTTCTTGCAGCAGAAAACAATTTACAAATGTTTTTGCAGGTTCTCCCACAAAATGTCAGGAAAAAAAATCATGCTTGTCAACACCAGACAATTTCTGAGGGAAACATGATAAGTTTTCCAGTAGTCAACAATGTTGAAGACCTTTAAAAGATTAATATATTGTCAAGTTGAATACCAGCTCCTTTACTCACCCACAGGGTGACATGGCCAAGAGCCCACTAAAAACCACCTCACCCTGTGGCTTATAAATATATGACAAGAGGCTTATCTGAAGTGAACTGGGCTGTGACAACTTCTGCTGGTTGAGCACCTGGCCAAAATTTTAGAAACCTGGCTGAGGAAGAGAGGTGGTTTTGCTCCACATGGGATTTACTGCAGCTGATTTTGCTCAGGCTTCCTGGACTTGGGGGGGTGTCAGTCCAGCACTGACTCTGTTTATTGTCTGTTTTGATTAAATACTGACTCTGTTTATTGTCTGTTTTGATTAAATACTTCAAATGCCTTTTAAATCCTTCAAACATTGCCACTAGGGTGTTTCTCATCCATGAATCTGGTACTGAATTTACTCAATCCATATTTAAGCTTGTGATTATACAGCTCTTTCTGAGTTATATCAGTTCATCTCAGAAATGAAGCTAAAAAACATCCAGGGTACTAACTCCTAACACTAATTCATAATACTAATACATAATTTTAATTCTAAATAATTTCATTCAAACTCTCAGCAATACCACATCACGTCACAGTTTTCCTGGTAACTTATGTTCTCATGATTCCCCTGAGAAGCTCATGCTGACCTCTTAAAAGCCCTGAAGGGCTGCTATTTATTATTTCAAAAAGCTCCTATCTAATCTTGTTCTTCCTGTCTGCCACTTAGATGTTGATTTTTGTGCTCTTTCAGGTGATCTGATGTTTAAATGCCTTGTCTAACACAGTCTCTAAGCTTTAACATAATTTAATTTATTTATTTTTCACACTGTTTCCTCCCTGTGCTTCCCTCTATTGTATTTCACCACATCAACCAAATGGGAACTCGGGTCATGATTTCCCAGGTTTGCTCCCTCCTCTTGCTGTAATGCCTCTGATTTTACATCAGCGCTTTCTGTTAAGAAGTCCTTTGCTTTGAGAAGCTACACAGGGACATCCTGCAACTTGTTCTTTCCATGATTTTCATTAAAATGAATTTTGCATGCATCATATTTGTTGAAAATATCACAGCACCTGGGACTAGAAGCTTATCTGGCCAACTCATGGTCTCTTCATTTCTCAGAGAAACAGCTGCTCTCAACCAGCCCCACTTGATATTATCTCCTCTAAGGGCTCTACCAGAATTACTCATTTTCATATCAATATAATCAAATTCACCACATAAATATGAAAACTTCTTTTGCTGCTAGTAATTGTAGACTATTAGACTTAAATTTCAATTTACAAAGAAGATGTAGATATTTTGAAAATGTTTGTTTCATCTGTCAAGTTGATATTTACACTTTTTGTGAATTTGACAGCTCATTTATAGAAAGAAAATGTTTTGAAATACTGATTTTGGTATTTTAGGTATGTCAGGAATGATTTTACGGAGAAAGAATACAAAATTTAAAAATAAAATTATCCTTTTCATTACAACTCCTGTTCATTTTGCATTTAGATATTCAATAATGCTGTAACTTAATTCAGACTTGATAAAGCTGATATTTAATGAAACACTGATTTTTCAGGTAATTTGTAGGTGATATGTGGTTTTTTCTTCTTTTAGATTATTTTTCAAAGCACTTAGGAGAGTATGAAAATGTTCTATCTGTCTTGGAAGACTTAAACATAACCATACTGAAGGCAATGGACAAAACAAAGAAAGTAAGTAAAAATTGTGAAATTTTCTTTACACTGTATATTTTGTTTGTTTGGAGTATTTCCGGTAGTTTTCGTATCAGAATTTACTAATTCATATTTAAGTTTTTCGAAATGTACATGTTTGTAGCAAAATCCAGTAAGAAAATGCTTGTCAAAATGGTTGTATATGAAATCTTTAAAGTCCTGTCTGCAAACTATTGCAGTTTGGATATAGTAAAAATCTTTGTGAATAGCCGGAAGAATGTTCTTTGCATTGTTGTATGAAGAGGGTTCTGTGTTTCCTATGAAATGTGGGTAAGTATCAACACCAACATTTGGAAACAGACCAAATTTGAAAAAATAACCTGGTGGGTTGAGCAAAATCTCCTGGCCAAGAACAAGATTTCATTTCCATTTGAGGCATGTTAAACAAAAGCAATGGTCACAGAGCCTGCAAGAGGAGGTGTTAGGGCTGTTGCCCACCAGCACAGCAAGGGGACCTTTACTCTGGAGGGAGATGTTTCTCAGGGGAAGAAGGTTGGTTTCTCCACCTGCACATCTGACCAGGGATGTGGCAGTGCTGCAGGACATGCCAGGCAGCCAATCCACCTGGTACTCAGTTCATTATGGCTGTACCTGCTCCTGTGTTCAGACCACGTCCCAGCTGTGTGGCTGACCAAAAGTGCATCAGTACATCGGGTGATTTGCTCCTCTTCCCTGCCTGAACAGTTAAATATCCTGTGCAAGGCGGAACAGCTTCAAAAGGTGAGGGAAGTGAACCCAGATCCTCCAAACCTAGCCATAGATCCACACCAGGCTAGTCATCAAAACCAGAAATTTCAGCCAAGATTATTCAGTGAGATCCCCTGGGGTTTAAAAACCTGGGGTTTTTTTTCAGTCAATCAGTGGAGAGATCAATGTGGAGAAAGCTGTGCTTCCTTAGTGAAGCTGTTATCTTTGGTAATTGGGTGTTTGCAGGAATAAAGTATTCATACATTTTACATAACCTGCCAAAATAAAAACCCAGAAGTGTAGCTTATTTACTTAGAGCTTGAGCCAGGAAGCTGAATGTCTCTTCATCCATGCTGTGCATCTTCCACTCATAATGAATGAGCACTGACTCACTGTCTTGTTGAGCTGGATATTAAAAAGCAACAGATTGGATCATTTTAGCTATGCATATTTTTTAAAAAAATAGCCATGTGTATAAAATACTGCTGCTGAAGGGCAGGATGTCATCTCATAACAACTGGAAGTAAATAAAAAACAGCATTTAGGAATTACTTCAGAAGTTAATTACAAGGAGAAGTCCCAGCAGAGTAATGAGATTGTAAAATATATGTGCTGGCCTGACTAGAAATATGGGTAAGAAAATCTGGAATATTAATAAGTGTTTCATATGTCTGCTTGAAGAACCCATCTAAAATATAACCAAACCACAATTTCTTTGAATTTTATTTTCTTAACTGATGATTCAAGCCTAATGGGTTTTCTGTCTTTCAGGAATACTTCAGCTGACTATTTATTAGAGGTGACAGAAATAGAGCAAGGCTAAAACTGGAAAAGCACTTTTAATTCCATTTAGTAGAAACTCTGTATGAACACAGACAAACAAAAAAGCTATCCTCAAATATTCTAAAATAGAGCTTTCTGCCAAGGATATGCTCAGCCACTAGAGCTTTGTGTGGAAATTAAATTTTCAGTTCAAAGTTTGGATTGTTTTCAACAGGAACTCAGTTCTCAGGAAACAGATAGGTTATGTGACCTCATAAATCATTGGTGTGCAAATATTAAAATTTCTATCTTAAATGGTTCAAGTTTTACTTATGTTCGTGATCTAAAATCTGGACTTCAGCCATCTAAAATCAGAGCTGGATGTGCAGCAAAAGTTAGTTAGCACATTGAGATAGCATAATAAATTATGTTCATCACCAATGACACACAAGATGTGAGGCGGCTCATAGCTAGAGCTGACTCCCTGCTCATGCAAACAGGTGCTCAGAAATGGTTGGTGTGGTTTGAAATGGCCATTGACATGCATCCCAGGCAAGACTTGGGTTTCCTCTCCTAGTGCAGCATAAAAATTTGTCACCATTCTGCCACTGCAGCCACCGAGTCCCTTGACCAGTCACTGAGTAGCAGCAGCATTTATTATTATCTTCTAAATGATGCTCTAGTTGGAAAATTCATATACAGAAAAGAAATCTGGAATTGAAGACCTACACAGTGGGACCCACCAGCACACAGTATCTACAGTGCTGAATCAGTTTCCAATGACCCAGACCAGCATGATTTCTGTGTACTTTATTGCCCTCTGTAGTTTGAAAGAGCTGTCAGGACAGTTTTTTTGAACTGAATTTTCTCCAGCCTTCCAGTCCTCTGCTATCTGAAAGTGAAACCATCGTCATCTGTGGCAGAAAACATTCCAGTGTGTTTGCAGGTCCGAGAAGCTTTGAATTCCTTTCACTGTTCTGGGGCCAGATCCCTCCTGCCAAACCAACTAAACTGCACCTGGGAAGACAGGAAGCCCTTGGCAGTGTAGGAACCATGCATGCTCCATTGCTTGATGGGAAGGTGCTAAGCTAAAAATGCAGAGAGTTAGATTTCTTCAGGAACATCTTTCAGCAGGGAAAAGACTGAGTTGCATTCGGAAGCAATATACTTCAACACAAACCCCACCTAACCAGAATATGAGCCACAGTCTTTCTGTTTCAGTACTGTTTCCTTGTCTTACAGCAGGAAGGAAAGTGATGACCCCTGAGTGCACACTACTCCTGTAAATACTGAGGTACAGCTCTTCTAGAGACAAAAGCACAGCAGGCTTGCATAGAAAGAAATGACAGACAACACAGGAAAAGAAGGATGGGACAGTGCAAATTTTCTCCTTTTCAGACTCTGTAAAAGTCTGATTTTTTGCTTTGGAGGGACTTTCTTCCCTCCTTTGCAACTCTTCTATAAAAGATACTTAACGATCTATCCGTAATAGCAAGGGACCAGACTAGGTGAACTAGCAAAATGCATTTGAGCAGTAGTGATCAAAACTGATTTATTTAAGACTGGTTTTCATGCAGTATTTACATACAAAAAACATAAACATTAATTTTAGGATGAAAACAAGACAATTAGTCAGTGGAGCTACAAAGGTCTTGAATAGCCTTCCAAGTCTTTTGTGGGGGAAAAAAGCCTAACTGCTTTTTACATGTTGCTTGTAAAAACATGGAAAGGGGGGTGTGTGGTGTGCAACAGAAGATGCTGGATTCAATGACCAACACAGCATGTCTAATTATCTGCTTCTATGAAATCATTACTTTTTCTGCTTTGCTCAAAAAACCCCAAAGCTAAGCAAAGTCAGTGCAGCCTTATCATTACTTGAAAATTTCTTGAATAGTCTAAAAATAGGAGCCAGTAAAGTAAAAGAGAAGATTACAGGAGCTGAGAGAGTAACACAGGGCTTGAAATTTAGTTACTGATAGTGCATTTATGGTAATTATGTAAATCACTGCAATCTTGAGGGTTGATACCCATTATAAACCAGAATGCCTAGATTTTTTTTTACTTGCATATTTGACTAATAATAACAGTAGCATTTATGTATATTTTATCTCAAAACAAATTATCTGGAAGAAAGTTAGATAAGCATTTGTTGACAATGCTGTTCTACAACGAACATTATATTTGAGCAAAAATGAAGTTTCAAATTGCTTTTTTGTTTTCACAAAAACTGTGTTAAATTGGCTGACACCCATTTTTCCATGAGGCTAGAATTTATTAACATTTTTCACAGAATATAGTCTTGTTCTCTTTGAAATCACACTTCTTACAAATGCACCTTTCAGCTATTCATTAATGCAATGAATAGCTGCTGCACAAGAAAAACAGGTATGGCTCAGTTTATCCTGAGTATTATTTCATGCACTGACTTGGAAAATAGTTCATTTTTTCCTTTAGATTTATCGCTTTTTTTTATGTCAATCAAAAATCATAGCATCATTAAGGTTTAGAATCATTCAAGTTAGAAAAAAATCCTTAAATTCATCAAGTTCAACAATTAACCTCCTGACACTGCCAAATCCACCACTCAACCATGTCCCCAAGTGCCACATCTACACATCTTTTAAGCCTGTTCCAGTCTGTAGCTGAACTTCTCTCAACTGAAGAGAGAAATGTTGGTGATAATGCTAAATATATCACCAGTTCCACCCTGCTACAAGGCAGAGAGGACTCTATGAATAAAAGCTATTTTTATCTGGGAACATTAATAAATTATGGTTTGGAATTTTTATTTTTGTTTATTTTTAAGATTGTGACAATTAGTGCAAGTCAAATCAAACTAAGATAAATTCAAAAAGCTGCAAGCAATTAATTCTGAGGAGTCATACAAGGATATTCCAGACATTCATGTCTTTCCTCTTCTAGCTCCTTAATGAAAACTCTTGGGAACTTCTTTGATCTTTTTTTGTGGAAGTTTTATACCTAGTGGGTCAGAAAGACACAATGCTCAAATTTTTGCCAGCAGCAGAGAAGATATGTTTAGTCAAAATTAAAGATAAAACAAACCCCCCCTTAATTTAATATTCATACCTCTAAATAGAAATTACTTCACAGCAGAAAAATAAACATTTAACTAGCCATTCTCCTCTTGATACCTATCAAAACTACCAGAAGCTTTGATGTTTTCTATGTATTGTTGCAATCTTTTCCCTGGAGCAATGGTGTAACACATTTCCCTGCTACCTGCTAATATCAAACACATCCAAAACAGTTTCTTGTCTCTAAGCTATGTGATGCACCTAATAGCACCTAAATAGGAGTTACTTTTTATCCATGCATGGATTTTTCTAGCCCTGTTATTGCAACAACAGTGCATTACTCTTTCAGTAATCCCAGGGAGTGATAGACTGTCCTGAGAGATGCTGTTACAAATGTATGACAATCTTCTTTCTAATCAGCCATGGCTGCCTAGTTTATTTCATTGCTGCTATGTCAGCACTGCAGATGGTTAGTAGAAACTGTCACTGTTCCAGTTCTCTAGGTAGAATTTAAACATTTCTCTAGGTAGAATTTAATATTATTCTGTGATTCTGAGATTCTGTGAACACATAATTTATGCAAAATATAATACTTGAATAAACTTGCAAAACTTGTGCCATATTCAAAGTTGAATCTAATAACTGGGCACATTCTGCCTTTGATCACTTTTACAGTGAGGATGTTGTAAAGGTTACATTTGTGTGATGTCACTACAATGAGCATCTCTCAATATGGCTTCTAGTGAAATTATAATTTTATTCTGATGTTGTTTTGATTTCTTCTTACAGTCTGAACAATTAGATTTTAGGGATTTCCTTTTAGTGAAGTTATTCTTACTAATTTTATATCCTCAATTTAAAATTGTAACCCAGGGCATTGTCCCTCTAATTTGGGATCTAAATATATAGGGCAGGAGACATTCCATGATAAAGGGAAATTTAAAGAGATTATTCCTTACTGAGTTCTACTCAGTGATAACTGCTTTTCAGTTGACTTGAGGGTATTTTCTGTAAAGATAAGCATAAATATTTTTGTGAAATTATGTTTAATATGACATATAGATAGGAAACAGAAAATTGCTAAGTAATGTATCAGTAAGAAGTGACTCCTTCTCCATCTCAAGGAGCTGCTCTTCTGATGAATGGAGCGGCAGGGTCTAGGGGAGAGGGCTGAGGCTGGCATCAGAGACTGAGAGGATCAAGAGTTGCTGAACCTTGGTAACCCTGAGATGGGGACTGCACTAGGAGATTCCTAAACCCTGCCTCCTCTGCCTTTGTAAAAGGAGAACCTCTTCTGCACTTGTCAAGATAGCCTTTAGACACTTTTAAAGACCACAGTCACCTTTTCCACAGTGAAATCACTAATTATGTGCATTTTCAGTTTCATTAAACAAATCTTTGCTGCTCGCAAAGGTCACAGTTGCTTCTTGATGAGGAAAATGTGGAAAATTACCCTCATTCATTCACATTCAGTAAAACTAACAAGCAGAACAATATGTTAACATAGACTTATTTCATCTTGACTGCCCAAACTGTGGTGCAGTGTAATGTGTATGCTAATGAACAGTAATTTACAGCTAATGAATTTCAAGAAATGGGCCGTTTTTCTAGTTTATGTACAGACACCATCCATGGGTCCCATTACTGATTGGTGGCACGATGCACTGGCAGTACATATGCTGGGCATGCCAGTTAAGCTGATTCTACCATAATATAAACTTGATAAATTGATACAAAAATGTTGTACCAGTGTGCCTTTAATAAAACACAAAATAAAGTACTTTTCAAAGGAAATAAAGTGGTGAAATGATACCAAAGCATAGCTACTAATTCCTCAGTGCTGAGAGCTGGGCTTGAGGTTTAAATTTAATTGTAATGGACAATCTTTTTCCCTCCATGACTTAAATGACAATTATTCAGATCATTTATATATGCTGAATACCTTCTTCTGTGATCTTTGAAGAACTTTAGAAAGACAGGTAGTAGCTATTTTTCACTGGGCAGGAGTTGAAGCTACCCAACATTGTTGTGAGCTCAGAATTTCTTGACTCATAAATTCTTCAAAGAAAACAGTAAATAATTTGTAATTATTTTCTCAACTACATGCATTAAGAGAGTTAAGTAATTCCACATAGAATATTTGTAAGCACTAATATTTGGGTAAAATATACTTAAGGAAAGGGTCTTTGATCATTCTAGACTGCCAAAGATTATGCTAGCATCCTGCCTACCTTTCCCATCTTCAAAAATAGCTCTGTAAATCTGATAAGGTAACTTTTTCATAGGGAAGCCTTTAAATACAAAAGTTATGGGACATGAATATAGAGAAAAAAAGACTAAATCCCAGTGCAATGCACAAACTTGGAATAGTTCTAATGAAAAAAATCTTATCAGCTTTAAGATGCAGGAAAGTTTTTCTAGGTAGGAAAGGTTTTCTAGGTATTTTTTTTTTTTCTCAAGGAGTTAGAAAGAAGAAGCCTCAGACAGCAGCAAGTATTACACAACTAATGTTTATATGATCCCCATATCTGTGAGAGCCCACCTGAACAGTTTTCAAAATGAAACAACACTGGTGTACATTTAGGTTGTAATTCAGCATGCTTGTATCAGACTTACCATGAGTATCATCAGGAAGCATTATGGAGATATTTACAACATTTACTTTCTGGATGCCCAGAATTTTAAAACAGAATTCAAAAACTTACAAGAAATGGTTAGTTCTGGGATGATTTCTTCACCTGTTTCCAAGAGCAATGGCAAAAGCTGAAAAACAAATGAAACTATACCTTGGATTTCCACTGAAAGGTTTCAATTATCTGTCCATGCTGCACAGATTCACACATGTTGTTCTAATATGCCAGAAAATCAAAATTTTTGGAAATGAAATGATCTGTCAGGTTCACTGAAGTTTTAAATCAAGTACAATGGAGACAGTTTCGAAGAATAAAGTAACAGCTTTCTTATTGCACAAAAAGATTAAGTAATCATAGAAACGTTCCCATAAGCATTATTATAGACTGGTGTGAGTCCCTCAGGTAGACAGACAATCTCTCATGAGCATCTATTTTAAAATTGTATCAATAAAAAATTATTTGTTGGAAAGTGACTCACAGCTGATTAGTCTGAAGACAGAATAAGTAAATATAGAAGACCACGAAGCTTCTGGCTATGTAAGTAACTTCTGATGATTCATGGGTGGTTTAACACCTGAGATTTCTGTAGCAGAAGTCTTCCAACAAGAACTAACTTAATAACAGATATTGTGAAAAGACTGCTCTCATTTGAGAGCAAAATGCTTTTAAAGCTATTATCTGACAATCTTTCATTTTACATTCCAATTTCTAAACATCTTCTATTTGTGTTCTGATTGCAAACACATACATGGAAAAATTCTAAGAGAAGTCTAAAAATCAGAAAGGCATTTCAGCTGTAATTCACATTGGAAAGAACATGGAATACCTTAAGAATACCCATATGCATTGCCAAAAATACTCAAATGGGTTCTCAGATAGTGTAGGAGGCAACACCATTGAAGTGACAGGTCTTCTTTAAAGCTTGGAGGTGGGGACCATCATCTCTCTTCAGATGTGGTGACTAAAGAAATCTCTCATTGAAGGCACCTCATATTTTATGAAACTGTTTTAGATTGAATTGTGCCCAAAGGTTTTCAAGATCAGCTGAGTAAGGATTCATTCGGAGCTTAAGAGATGTAAATCTATTTTCTATCTCTGTTCCTGATGTGACCTCAACACACTAAGCAGAGGCTCTAGGGGTCTGTTCTATCCTCTCTGTTACATTTATTAATGAGAAAAAAAGAAAGAGGGTGTTTAAATTGTTGCAAAGGTGGCCCTCCTCACAAAGCATTACCTACATATTACTGTAGAACTGCCAAATCACAGAATCACATAATGGGCATGACTGGAAGGGAACAGTGGGGTTTTGCAGATTTGGGGTTGCCAGAAGCATCAATCATAGAAATATGATTTATTGGGCCAGGGAGACAACGGGCATAAAAACTGATTTCTGAAATTATCTGCACAAAAAAAAGCATAAATATTTTTTGATACATACAATAAATAGGAAATGTCATTATTCAAAGAACCACTACAAATTGCTAAGTATAGTTGCAAATTTTTATAATAACCAAACTCTAGTTTAAATTACATTTAGATGCATTTAATGAAATTGTGACATATACAGATATATGGTTTCAAAAATAATTAAACAAATTAAAGCAACAAAAATAAGTCAAAGAGTGTTAAATTCAGAAGGCAACCTCTCTTGCACAGTCCTTCAGCCAACTGTTGGTGGGATTTTTCAGCAGAGTATCTTAAGCAAAAGACTATTCCCATAATCAATATCTGAGACAGGCCAGTGGGCTTGACAAACGTCTTTTCACAAGAGTGGATCTGAATTAAAACTTCAAATTCAGTTCTGCAGCTGTCAATCTTATTTTGGTTTTTCCACGCTTCAGAAGTAATGTGATACTGCCATCAACTGGAGTTAAGGATGTAAAGAAAAGGGTCTTTTTGAGTAGAAACTGTGTTGTGTCACTGTGTACTTGAGCCTCTCAATTTGTGTGGGAGTTGTGCCTACACCTGGAAATTCAGAGGTCTTTTTGTTCATCAACAAAGGTTGCTTGCATGCTTTACATTTATAAACATGGAAACATCCAACCTGCTTCCTTCCTGAATGAAGTCTGAACCTTCCCTTGTTTATTTCTAACTTAGTAATCAAAGCCTGACCTTTTGGGGTTTTTTTCATGTAATTCTTAGGACTATCAGGAAGCTTACACTTTGGAGCAGTTTGTGACTCGCTTTCTTTTGAAGGAGACACTGAACCAGCTGCAGTCCCTCCAGAGCTCCCTGGAAACCACAGAGGAGCAGACCCGGCAGGAGAGGTGAGCAAACCCCTCTTCAGCTGTAGGGAAGGGGATGAGGAGTGAGAACCTCCACAACTGCTTTACATTTCACCCAAAAATCTGATATAGGCAATAACAGGAGAAATAAGGATACACTTTTTACTCTCTATCGGAACCCATTAATAGGAGTTTTCCTGAAATTATATGTGATTATATGATCCTTTGGTGGACTGCCTGTAGAACAGCAATTTTGGTACATGCTAGGCTCTGCTGACTTCTTTTTAAATCTCTGGACAGTTTAATATCAAATGTAGAAACCAAACCACTGCAATATAAAGAGCTCTGAAATTAGTAAGATGACTGACTGTTTAGTTTGGTTTTTCCAGCTTTTTAATTTTTTTTCATGTACAATGATTTCCATGTTAAAAGAAGGAATAGCCAAGCTTTCGCTTGTCACAGCTTCTTCCTAGAATATATGGCCATATTCTTGGTTAATATCAAGCTCTATAAACTCTCAATCAGCTGGGTAGCCTTTACAATCCAAGGGTTTTAGCTCAATTTAGTACAATGATCTCTGTGATGAGGGTTTGAAAAGTTACTTGGTTATATGGAATTTTTTCCTCAGTATGCTATTGTTAAAGACAATAGGGAAAGCAAAATACAAATTGTTGTATTTTATGGACAAAGAAGATCTTAAGACCTTTCTGTTGGAAATGTAATTTTATTTTTCTTTTAGAAATGCCATTTTCTTGTTTGTTTTGCTGTTGAGTTTGAGATCCCTGAAGTACAGGAGTAATACCTGGTTTTGTGCCAGCATCTTGACTGTAGGAATCAATCAGGTTTTGAAAGCCTGAGGGTGCACAGTGTCTGTGCACCTCTATTCATGCCAGTTCCTCTGCAGTGATGCTACAAAACTCCTGTGAATGAAGAAACTGTGAATGATTACTTAGGTCAGGTCAGAATCACATCATGCACAGATACTGACCTTGAGATTTGTCTCCCTCAAAGATTTTGGTTTATGCCAGCTTAACCCTCTTCTTTTTTTTTTTTTTTTTCTTTTTTTTTTCTTTTAACTTCTTTAATGACCTAATCAAAACTAATGAGTAAAAGTGAAAATCCAGAAAATAATTCAATGCTCTCAATAGGTATTTATTTTTATTTAATTCAAAAGGGAACACAGAAGCATACTTTTTGAGAGCAGAGAGAGAAGACCTCTCCCACATATTTTTGCTTAAGAAGTCTCCTGTGTTTCTGTGCAGAAAAGATCCAACAAAACCAGAAGTGCCCTCAGTTCAGTGGCCAGGAAAACACTTAGCTCGAAGTCTTCAGAGGAACAACAGCCTGTCATCAAATAACCCTTACTCTAACCCAGGTATTGCATTTCACATTTTAAACATATAGACATATATACAGAAAAATATACACAAATCTTCCTTACAAAAATTTAATTTAGACATGTAACTAACTCAGATACTTTACTACAGAAGACTATTTTTCAATTTAATATAGAAGATATTAACTGAAAACTGAGGAAAATTAATGCATATCCATAGATCTGAAATTATAAAAGATAAAAACTTAATTGTGGACCAAACTGTGTGTTTTGGATTGATTCAAAATTTTTTAGGTAATCTGTATTGCCTGCAAATATGAATGAAAAGGTGAAGCTATTACTTATATACGACCAAGTTCTCTGCCATGACTCACATCTCATCTGAGGGGAATAAATACTAATAAATAAATAATAATAAATAAAACAGAAAGGAAAAATACAAAACCTGAAAGAAAATAATATTTCATTTAAGATAATGCAAAAAAAAAAAAACCTCTGCAGCAGCATTTTGGCTTGGAAAATGATCAAGTACTTTGGTAAATGGGATTCTTTGGAAGCAGTGACATTAAGCATGAGGCTGCGGTGAAGACATCTCCGTGCTTAGGTACATGTCCCAGAATCAAGGCATGAAGATGACTGAAACAAAATATCTAGTGGGTCTAGCTCACTTCTTGACCATGTGTTGACCTCTTCCTTTTAAACCCTCTGCTGAGGACCTTTCTGTCACTCATATTCATGACTCACTCCCAGCAACTCACCAAATGATGCTGTTCTTTGAAAGCAGTGATGCAGGATGCTGTTTGGTCTCTTGTGAATTGGTGCTCCTAACCAGGAAGGTCACAGAGCCTTGTAGCCGCATTCCTAATTCAGAAGATACCCAAACAAATGCAAGCTCCACCAAATCCACTTACTGTATTGGTGTAATCTTAAAGAGCTAACATTTTCCTCCCCAGCTCTACTAATAGCTGACAGCTGTCTACTTTCCTATACAAGGTTTGTGTTTGTCTTGGCACTTGGTCTTCCTGCTTACTGCCAGCTGCCCACATGCACAGTAGCACTGTGGCGTGTATATGCACCCAAGGCTCAGGCCAACATTTCTTCAGCCTATGTACCTGTTCAGGCAAAGCCACACCCTGCCTACTCTACCAACCACAGCTATGGTATGTTCTCAGCATTAAGATTTAATTGTTTGGTCAAAATATATGCAAGTGCCACAAGAACTCTCAGCTGGGAAATTAGAAGGTTAATGAATGTGCATAACAAGAGCATTTGTTGAAAATTTTTCAATTTCTGATAAATAACCTTCTTGTCTCCTTAAAGCAAACCCTTATGTACACATTTACATGGTGAGTGATTTCAGAAACTTCTTTAATAATGCAAATATTTATTTCCTTGAGTATTGTCCTTTACATTTGGCAGACAATTTTCAGGAGACTTCAGCAAGGCAAAACTTTCCAGAGACCTTAGAGGGACTCACATAATCACAGAATATCCTGAGTTGGAAGGGACTCATAAGGATCATCAAAGTCCCACTCCTGGCCCTGTATAATGCCATCCCCAAGAATCACACCATGTGCCTGAGAGCATTGTCCAAATGCTTCTTGAACTCTTGGTGCTGTGACCACTTCCCTGGGGAGCCTGTTCCAGTGCCCGTTCCAGTGCCCAACCACCCTCTGATACCCAACTTAATTGTCCCCTGACATAGCTTGATGCTGTTCCCTTGGGTCCTGTCACTTGTCACTCTCACCAGAGAGAAGATCTGAGTACCCATCTCTCCTCTTCCCCTCACAAGGCAGTTGCAGACTGCAATGAGGTCTTCCTTCAGTCTCCTCTTCTCCAGGCTGAACAAGCTAAGTGACCTCAGCTGCTCCTCACATGGCTTCCCCTCAAGACCCTCCAGAACCTTCATAGCCCTGATGCTTGTGCCTGTCTAGAACTGTATTGTCTAGCTCCACCCTTGCTACGTGACATCAGATTGGGTTGGATGGGGCACTGAGCAATCTGATCTAGTGGGAGGTTCCCTGCCCATGGCAGGGGAGTTGAAATTCAACAATCTTTCTAGACCCTTCCAACACAATCCAGCCTATGATTCTATGATCAGATCACAACACAGACAGGAACATATCTGCAGTAGAGATGGAGAACTTCCTTCCATTACCAGCATGATTTCAAAATCACTGCCAGTAATTTAGACTGTAGTTTTCATTCTGTATTGGATTTCTATTGTATCTTAAACAGAAAGAAAATCATTCATAGAGTCAAATCATGCTCTCCTTTAGTTTCACCTAAATGAATGTTGAACTAGTTGCAGCACAATCTTGGAAAAGCCGAAAAATTTGCAGGGTAATTTTTTTTTATAAAATACAGGAATACACTATATACCAACAACTTAGCAACATTTTGTAAATGTTTCTCTTCTATGTTTTTCAAAGGCTGGATTTAGGAAGACAACCAATGGGTGATCCAGATAAACAGACTCCAGAAGCTAATTGATAGACTGGAAAAGAAGGTGTGCAGGCTTTTTCACCTGTTTCTTCTTTCACTTTCAGTAAAGCAATCCTTAAACCACAAATGTTTTCAATGCCCCAGTTGCAACATTACCTTAGAGAGCTAACACTCATTAAATGCCTACATTTTTCTTCCACCTTCCTCTTTCCTATTCATGACATTTTTTCCATGTTTCCCTTTCCTCCTCCCATCACCACAAATTGAACTTTTCATAAATATGTGAAAAATTGTATTATTCTATGACTGGAGGATGCTAATGTATTCAGTAGTGCTTGTATGGGGGAGTATGCTACAACCTTCCCCTTTTAGGATCTGATATTTTCCTCTTCCTCTCTAAATTTTCCCATGAAAGCTTGACAGAAAGTTTTGTTTCCTCCGTTCCCATCAGAGAATACTCATTTAAAAAGATTAAACCACTTTCCTTGTCAGTACAGTTCAACCAAAGTCTTATGCAAATCTTTTCAGGAGCTGGCTGCAGCAGCCCCCAGAGCCCAGAAACCACCTGTGATTCCCACACCAAAGCAGAGCCCTCCAGGAGTCTGACAAATCACCCATCTGATCAACAATGCCAGAGCTTCCCAGTGCTTGTAAAATACTGAGCCACATCTGTCAGCACAGAAAATATCTATTCTTCTTCATTATTATTCAGACTTGATTGCTACTCTGGTGTTCAAAAGTTGTCTTATAATTTGTGTATTTTTTTTTTTTTTTTTTTTTTTGAGAAGAAAGAAGAGCAGAGGAAAAGTAAGGTTATAAATTCCTGAGTTGTTCTCAGAATTAAATTTCCCTATTTAAGGACAGACAGACAATTTCAGATACGCACTAGGGGAGTGGCTGAATTCAGTGGATTTTGAGACCCAGGGTGTTTCTTCCTCCTTGTCCACTAGAGGTGAGGTTTTGGGTTGAAGTGCTCTCAGACCCAGGAGTGGCTTCAGTCCCAGTCCAGCCGATGGTGTTCCTCCCCACAGGTCAGTTCTCACCAGCAGTGAGGCTTTGCCTGTACTGCAAAGACATTGGCATGAGTCTCTTCACCAGCCCACACAGAGGCAGCACTCACAAGGACATGAAACAGCCTGATTTGTTCTTTCTTTCTAGATGATTGGGATATTCCCCTGTGAATATTGTCATCTAGTATTTGTGGCTGGACCCATACCCCTTTCCCAGGCACTGGCTCAGACCTTGGGTCAAGGCAGGAAAATATCTCCTGTTACTCAGCCCCTTGTCCAGCTTGAGTTCAGTAGCAAGTTACACACACAGAAATAGTTAAGTAAGGGATTTAACAAAAAAACTCCAATAAATAGTGGTGACTTGGCATAAGGCTCAGCAAGAGAAGTGTACTGACCTTTGTCTGCAGTTCCTCCCTCCCAAATGAAACCAATGCCCCTAATTATCTTTCCTCTTTGGTCCCAGTTTGGTATTTCTGTTATCTCAGCCTTAATACTGATTAGCTGCATATGGCCAGCCCCAGCACCGCTGGCCTTGCTCCAAAAGGAGCCCAGTATTCCCTTTGGTTATCCCTGCAGTCTGACAGTCTCTCTCACATCACTTCTCCTTAACCAGCTGTGAAATTTGGCCATTCCTTGTGGCACTGTCCATGACTTCTGTCAGTTTCTCCCTCTGCTCCTTGCCGTGCTCCGCAGCTCCTTGTGTCCTGCTCAGTGCAGTAAGCTGTGGCCAGGGAATACCCGTGAGCCTCCGTCCAAGCGCTTCCTCACGGCGGTCATTCCTGCATGGGAAAGGCAATTACAAAGCAGTTGCCACATTAATGACATTTAGTAGCAACTTGATATTTTTCTGAATAGATACAAATTGGATTTTGAAATGTCAAAGTCCACCATGAAAGGTAAGTCCGGCTTTACTCCCCACTCGGCTTTGGAAACAGCAGCTCACTGCCTTGCCACAGTTGCTACCTGACATGGACTGATGCCAAAAGAAAACATTTAAAAGAATGTTACTTTAAAATGAAACAAACCACAGCAATAATGCAGTGCAAATGTTACAGAAAGTAGCCAAACATTTTGTGGTAAATAAATTTACAACAAGGATGTTACAAATTGATCAAATTTGCTATAGACAAATGACAAAAAACCTGAGTCTGAAAAGGGGCTCTGTGCCAAAGGGAAACAGTGGAAGGGCATAGACCTCCCAAAATTACCTCCTTGTCAATATAAAACTTGATTAATAAAAGATAGCAATTACATAAATCTAATTTTTCCAGTAAACAACCTATCTCTATCGACTTTTGTTTAATTTTGCATCTGCTTGAATTTGTATCTCACAGCCATATCTGACTGTGAGAGGCATTAAATACCAGCTTGCCTTTACTAAAACCCCTCTTTTTGACTTTGCTGCAGAACAGATGAGAAAGGATTGCACAACCATGCTAAAAGGCGGTTTCAGAAGCCACCACTTCTCAGCTGAGGTGGCGTAGATTGCATAGGATTGCAGAGACATTTTAAAGCCTCTGAGCTGCATCCATCTTTATTTCCAGGCTTTGTTTACATATACTGGCAAAGAAAACAATTATTTTCTTGCTGTGTTTAGAGAAACTTTGCAGTACTTCCTGGAATCATTCCTTTCCTCTCATTATAATGAAAGTGAACTTCACTTCAGGAATACACATTTTTCCCTCCATTTTTTTATCCAAAGTGTCTGCACTGACAATAAAGCTGGCTGTTTTTCCCTTCCCACACATTTCATGACTTTAACTACACAGCAGCTTCTGAATACTTCATGCCTGCCTTGCTCTGCCACCTGCTGCTGGTGGAGGCCCTCTGCTCATTTGAATTCTACCTGCACATCTCTTGTTGGCTTTTCAGTGAGTACAGCATCTGTGCTGGCAGAACAGCTGCTACCTGAGGTTAATCCATCCTCACGCATGCTGGGAGTGGAAGAAGATTTTTTTCTTTGTTGCACAAGAACTGTGTTCAGTGAGACATGAAGCACCACTAACAGAGCATGTCTTGCTCCAGCTGCTTATGGCAAATCAATCTGCTTTTTTTCTCTCAGGCATATGGGTATTTTTCAGAATATCATAATGGCACTGGGTTAGGAGGTACTGCATGTTCCTGGCAAGAAAAGAATGATTTTGTGTGTGCTGCTTGTTGGTGTTTGTGTGAATCACTGATTCCTGAAGTGCACATCCAGTTTGGGTACCAGGTGCACTCACAGACACATCTCTTTGCTGCCACCCAGCCCATTCTCACAGCAAGGGCAGCAGTTCAGAAACCTAACTTGGACCATCATGCACATCTCTTTCAATGCTAGAAAACAGCCTCTTGCAACCACAGATTCCCTACAGGGAAGTTTCTTCTGTGTAAAATTTTATGATTGCACAATAGTAGCTTATAGTTCATTTCAAATTGCCATTCTTGCTCATCTCCACAGTCCATGAGACAGTTTGAGAGGATGTCTGCCTTTTCTCAATTAAATCCAACATACATTTGGGAACAAGCAGATTTGTTAAAATGAAAAATCACCTGCAAAGCACTATAAATAAAACCTCACAAGACAGCCTGGACTGGAATTAACCACCGAGGCATCCAAGATCTTGTAAAACTTGTATTTGACTTAGAACTAATAAAGAAGGGATTTAGCTCTTTGAGGTAGAACAGAATCTAATTATTGAATAGTTTGGTTAAAATGTAAGAGCGGAATACAGCTGTAGTATTGACTCTTCTTACAATTTCTATTTTCTTTTCAATTGCCTCCAAGGACGTAAAGCTTGAACCACTTGAAGAGGAAGTTTTGGAAGAAAATGCAAGATCTGTAAGTACTGTTCAAGATAATGATTATGACATTTTATTTTAAACATCAGGTATTGAGACCACACCTGATCTCTTTTGTTAAAAAATAATTTAAAAAATCTTTATCCTCACTTTTTCCAGTGATAAGAATCCATTTTAGTTAGCAGAATATACTGCGCAAAAGGCAACAGAACAAAATTTAGAATATGTGAGCAAAACCTTTATATTAACTTTTTGCATTGTTTTTAAAGGATAGAGTGAGCCAAAACCTTAAGACACAAAAGGAGAAAAATGTGTCATTAATAAGATTTATCAAATTTGGTAGCAGTGTTTATGGGGTGGCAGCTTCTCTGCTCTACATGCTGCAAGCATGCTTTAACTATTGTTGTACAGCCCCCCTGCCTCCCAAAACTGCTATAGGAAATCCTGTGAAGAAAAATGGAAGAGTGTCTCGTGCTCATTACAACCTACAAAACCAAAATTGTCACCAGAAATAAACTTACTGTTTAACAAGTTTATGTCCCAAGATTGATATACTAGCATTCCTAAATTCATGAACCTAATATTCATTCATTTGAACCTAACAAAATGTAAATCAAATACACATGAAAAAATTATTTAATCACAGGAGTTGCATTAGATTTTTTTTAAATGAGATTATGCAGTTTTGCTACACAGTCTGCTTATAATCCATGATATAACAGCAGTATTCATAATCAAGGTAGAAACAAGTAAAAAGCTGTACAATAAATTAGGTTGTACTCATTAAGAAGCACATAGTGTTGTTTTAAATATTCCATTAGTAAAGTTGACAAGCTTCAATAGATTAATCAATAAATAAACTACTTGAAAGAGCTAAATAATAATTATATTAATTCAGGATAAATAGGTCTTTGCACTGCTGACTATTTCCATAGTCCTGTTTATAAAGACTGTTCATTTTCCTGCAGAATTATGGATGGAAAACCTCCTCTCTATTCATCACTTAATGTGGGCTGTCTTGGGCATCTCAGGTGAGGGTCAAGGCTCCAAAAGGTAAAAACTATGAAAGCACCTTAATAAAAGCAACAATGCATCCAGTGCAGGTTGTGGGGGGTATGCTCTTATCCCAAACCTCACACCTGCTGGCATACAGATTCATCCATGGAAACACACTGACTTTATTACTGAACACCTCAAAGCCCAACCTTTGCTTTGCCCTCTTCTGAAAAGACTCTCTCCTCCAGAGTTAGGACAACGGTCTGAAGTGGACACTCATGCCTAGACACAAAAGCCATGTTTGAGCATTTCTACTTCTCCACTCCAGATGAATAAAACAGGGTCTGCAAACTTCAAGGGAACTTTTGTGGGTTTTCTTTTATGATTGTGGTTTTATTGTTTCATGATAGACTTTTCTGAGTTTAAAGTACAAGGAATTCAGAGGAAGCTGTGGCAGTAATATTGTCATGGTTTTGTATCAGCACATAATGATCGTTCAGTACCAGATGTCTGTGATAGAAGAAAAAGTGGAGGAATTCCGTCTTGCTCTGAAGCAATACCTGGAATCTGCTTCTGCTCAAGGTGGCTACTTGCAGTAAGCACAGGGTTATTGTCCTTGGGCTGAAGGAAGACATGTAGTCTTTTTTCTTTAATAACTTGGATTATTTATGAAGACAGAACCTATGACACCTTTCTTAGTGGGTTATGCATGTGTATAAGATAGAGCTTTTTAAAGACACCTAGAACTAGAAAGAGATGCGAGAATGTGCAGATTTTAGGTACTATCACAAAATGACTGCACATCCCAAAGATGCTAAACAATCTTTTCAGGCTTGTTAGCTCTGCAGGTCTTCATGACTTCTGGAAGCTCCTAGGCTGACATTCTTTACTGTAAAACTCACTTGCCATCCTTCATTTATGCTCACCTGGAAAAGCAGCAACTTGTTATCAACTTGTTTGCCAGTTCTCTGCTTGGAAGCTTTCAGAATCTTCCCTTTAGGCTATCATTGTAAAATTTTAGTTCATAATAGAGAATTGGAAAAATTAAACCACAAAATTTTCAGTGAAACTATGTTTCTGATTTGCTCCTTTTAGAATTAATAAAACATTAGAGCTGGGTTAAGAATAAGTGGCTTACCACTGTACTTAATTTCTGAATTTAACATAGTGGAGTATGTACTATCATGCATACTACAGACCATTATGAAAAAGATATTTTTGCAATGTGTACACGATACAGACTCTTCCCATCTAGTCAAGTGCTTCAAAGACTGCCTATCACATCCCTCATTTATGAGTCTTGTTGTTACGAGATCATCACATTTAGGATTTTATCAGTAATGTTCACATAGACCAGAAAAATTAAGCTGGAAGGAGTGTGATCTTTCTGCAGTGGTTCACTTGTAAAGGCAGACTGATGAGGAAAATAAAATTCTCTTGTTGGCCAAGAGATGGAAAACAACCCCATGAGACATGTTCCCGGCCTCCTCCCAGAAATGAACATCCAGCAAAACACTGTAGGGACTGCAGACTTGTCAGGGAAGAGAGATGACAATGACTTCAGAATGCAAGTTAACGAACGGTGGCAGGAAGTTCCTTTCTTTCCCAAGTTTACAGGCATTTGTTAAGTCTGTAATGCCACCTAACGGATGGGTTTTGTGGTAGCTATAATTGACAGAGACTTGTTTTTGCCAACAGCTTTTGATATTTTTGCTATTTTACCATGCACTTTCACATACAGCAGCAGAAAATCAATAAATCATAAAACATTTCTGACTATATTATGAAGCATAAGCAGAGACCAGTTTTCAAGCACAGCATTAGTGAGGTCAGCAATCTCACACTTGGGCACACAGAAAAATCTGTATATATACTTTCTGTGCTATTTATCTAAACACCAATTTGACTACCCAAGTGAATAAGTACCCTACAGCTTTTATGCTCAGGATAATAAGCAGGATGATCCTGTGTAGAGGATCAAGAGATATTCTGTGGGTCATTTTTCACTCCTGAGAAATTATTACTTGAATAACTTAAGAACAAGTAACTAGTATGCAAAATATTATTTTGAAAGCGTATCTGTAGCAGGTATCAGCCTATATGGCTTTTTACTCCATCATATGTATATTTCATTTACTCCATTGGCTTTCAAAGCACCTAAATTCTATGACACTTGGATGCATTTTCATACAAAAGGATAACTTCTACTTATTAGATTATCATCCCTGAACAGCTGTTTGATTAATTTTCTGTTTAGTATTTGTTTAGATAAATTACACTATTGGAGCAATATGAAAAATGAGTTTTATAAAAGTATAAATTAATAAAAATTAATATACAAGGGGTTTTATTTTTTAAAAGCTCAGATAATTTGAAGTATATGATCACTATGATCATTCATTTGTTAAGTGTATTAATTGGGTGGGTTTCGGGTTTAATTTTCTTGTTTTGTTCTGTGGTGTTTTGTTTTCAAAAATCACTGCATTTGTTCCTACTGATAAGCAGTTAGGAATAAAATGTATATGTCCAATAATTGTCTTTATTTTCATTAAATTAGTTCTATTGTGAAATTCTTAGTGTTTCCATACAGAAGTTTCCAAGTAATTTCCACTTCAGCAATGCCTGGAATAGGTAAGTGTCAGGACTTTTTTTTTTTTTTTTTTTTTTTTGCTAAAGTTTGAAGGCTAGAAATCAATTATGTAGAAAGACAGTGCAAATTACTTTAAATACTGCTAACTGATCTTTTGCTAAATATATCACAATTAATACTTCAGAACAGTGCTTTAGTTGCTAAAGGCTTGAATATACTGAAACATAAATAAAATGCCAGAAAGACAACAGTGATTATTCAAAACAAGAGAAGTCCAAAAGTGAGTACATAAAGATATAGCATTAGGTGACAGAAAACCAGGAAGACAGCAATATCACCAGTTTCATGATAAGGAAGAAACAAAAAGACACAATTATTGAAACAGAAGATGTGCCAGCCTGCAGCACACTTCAGGAGTTATGGGGAGCTCTCCCAAAACTTCCCAATCCACAGCACAGGAACCCATCCGACAGACTCACAGAGACTCTCTTTTGGGCCCAAAATAGAAATTATTAAACATCCTACCAGCTGAAATCTAGCCTCTGGCAGGCAGACGACTAAGGAATTGCATAGAGACAAAAGGATTTTCCTATCTGCATTTAGTTAAAACACTCAAATACACCAACCCTATAATCCTAAATCTCTAGCGAGAACCTGTTCTTAGGGAGATGGAGAACAGGTTTATTGCTTTCCTTTCAAACAAAACCCCAGTTTTACTGGGTTTCCTATCACAAAGACTCAGGAACACTGGTATCACATGTCAACACTGTACTGGGTCACAACCAAGAGATGAGCATCAGACTGACAGCGAGTTACACAGAAGAAAACCTGTGTTTAATATAACATGCAGGCACTTCATAGCTTCTCTGGTCTCCCCTCCCACTATCACTGTAAGTTTTGAATTACAGAATCTCTGTACAGCATTCATTGTGAAATTTCTTATTTTCATTTAAAAAATTGAGCCCATTTAAAAAACCTGTTACATTTTTATTTTTTACAATTATTTAGCCACCTTCAAATAAGTTACAGTAAGACATTCCAAAGAAGTAAAGTGGATTTCTTGGAAGCTCCAGAGCTTATCACAACAATGCTAGTCTCTGGTAAATATCAATTTTTCACATTAATTTTTTTTTTTGCTGTATGTGAAAAGTTCTATTAGTGTGTTCCATATGCAAGATCACTGCATAATATCACCCTTATTCAGATCTTCTTTGAGAATATTCTTCTCCTCTGAAGTATAGAGGAGAAAAGGACTCCAAATGTTTTTATTTTAACCACATAAAAAACCAAAATGCATCAACAAGGAGAAGACCCACAGTGATTTATTTTACATAGTGTGAACTAACACTGACATACACTATTTAAGAAAATATCTAGAATAAACAATACTATTTGTGAATGGTAAAATAGATCCCATTTAAGATTTTCAAGGAAAGAAATGCTTTCTGATTAAGACTTCAATTTATTCCTACTTACATAGATTGAAGGGAGCCTTATTTACCAATAATTGGTATTTACTAACCAACTTGTTGTACACATTTCCTGCTATGTTAAAAAAAAAAAAAAAAGTAAGGTGGTAAAGATTCCAAATTATTATTCTTAATACAAACCAATGAGCATGTAACATTTTTCTCCTAGAAATAAGAGTTAAGAGACACAGTGCAGGTGCAGGATGAAGCAAAGAAAGCATCAGTTCCATATTTACAGAGGGAGGACAATATTTTTTTTTTTTTTTTTATTTTAGGGAACACAAATCTATTACAATGAAGCCCTAATTTCCTATGTGTCTGAGTACAGACTAAATTTAAAAGAATAAAACTCCACTTAGTAGAAAAATAAATGTAGTCCTGTAGCCGAGGTTTGTCCTTAAAAGAAACCAGCCAAGATATCTTCAGATCTCATGAGCATGATGTGGACACAAAATTATATGCCAGGGACTCCTGCAGAATCAGGAGATTGAAGTTAATGAACCAAGCATCTCTTGTATCTTACTGGGATATTGCTGGATTTAAGAAAAACTTGATTGTAGGAAACAATGAAGTCTTTTCCTAAAATTCTTTGTGTCCAAGAGACTGCACATGATCCAGCAGTGTTCCAGGGTAGTTTACTCACGGGTAAAGTACAATTAACATGAAATAAAATGTAAGCATAATTTTTAAGTGCCTAAATACGGAAGTGTCTGAAATTGGATTCCAAGTACTCATTAAAGTATTTACTCTGCCTGCTAAGAAGGATTTCAGTCTGCAGCACTCTGTCCTGGCAGACAGTTACCATAGAAACAGCATTTCTCACTGTGCACTCCTTGCTGGAGTTGAAGGGGGGTGAGCAGGGGCAATGGGAATTAATGCATTCGATGTACAATTTTATACATTACCTGTAATTTAGAAATCTGTGCAATGATTTGAATTCTGTTTCATGGAAAGAGCTTCCCACAACTGATCTATACAAATCAAATTTGTGTTTGAAAGACAGAAAATGATCTTGAAGTAAAAAATGATGGCTGCAATCCCACCAGTACACCTTACAAAAGAATTTTAGACACCATAAGGTGATATCACTGTAAAATCAGAAGGAAAAACCCCTAAACCTGTCTGCAATTGGAACACAGATAGGCTCTATTCTAAAAACAAATTTACCATAGCTGAGAAACTTCCAAACTTCTTTTACACATCTGGGTAGATAAGAACTAAATAAATTTCAAATTGTAATCTGAATCTGATTCTTTCAAAATTTACAACCCTTAAGTCTTTACCAATTAACTAAAAATAGTAAGGATACACTTATGGGGCCAAGAATGATTCAGGAGGACAAGTTTTCAAGACTGTTTGATCCAGTATTATCCCAAAGAAAATTAATTTACCATCACTTAAGAGGATCCACAAGCTACTATAACCACTCATGCACCTGTTAACTCACCCAGTTGCTTCAGCCAATCTACCAGGGTGGCATGAATCTCCTACTTCACAGAGAATGTCTCATTTTTATACAAAATCTGGACTTGAGGACTCTAGAGAACCTTTGGGCGAAGAAAACAAGATGAGGGGAAACCACTGAACACTTATAACAGTATAACCCATGAAATAAATAGTTAAATTGACATTTTTAGGGGCTGAAACATCCACTGATGTTTCAAAGACTACTAGGCTCGTAGCCTGAATTCAGGTAGGACTCTTGAGTATTTTCTCATCAATTTTCTTCACGAATAATAATTTTCTTTAAAATAGAATTAATGGAAGCATTTATGGATACATACATAAGAAATAAGTTCTGCTAATGAATTTGTGTAGTGTGAAACCTACGTAGCCTAGAACACCCCTCTACTAAGGGCACTTGGCATCTCAGGTACAGTCGCAATTCCTTTCTTTCCTTCCCATCTCACTCCATAAATCTTGTGGTTGCTCTCTGCATAAGGTTCCATTTCAAAAGGCCAAAGGCTAGAGACTATGGGGAAGAAACACAAATTGGTTTCACTCCAGCACTACCTATAATCTGGTGATTACAGAACTTTTTATGGGAATGACATTTTACAAGTCCATCAATTCTCTTACTTTTGAGGACAAAAAGCTATTAATTCCTAGAGCTGTGTAAAAAACTTATCAGATTTGAATAAAGTCACCAGGAAAGCAAGTCATTAAAGCTAACACAACCACCCAGGGAACACAGTGCTTGGCTTAAAAACAGACACACAGACACACACAGCAGCACAGGACTGAGGATTTATTTGGTTTGCTCTCAGGGTGCTTAATTCTATGCAACTGCACCTATGACACATTAATGCTTCTTTGGATATTATCAAAAAGAAATATAATTCTTGTGATAAAGCCACCTTCCCACCACTAGCTCTCCCAGTATTCTGAGTACTTTTTCTCACCAGTATTAGCTGCATATATAAACAAGCATTTAATTTGCTAATAGGTTATAGGTATTTTATTTAGAATTTTAGAATTTTTACCAGGGGTCAAAAAAGAAATGCAATTTATGATAAAAAATAAATAAACTCTGCTCTCTTGCAGCATCGTGGTGGGTCCTCAATAACAACTAGAAGCTGTGGTTCCAAGTAATGTTAATGTTGTATTGTCTTTCATTACACTAACATATTGCAGTGTACAGGTGAAATTATGATGTAATAACATTAGTTATTATGGATGGCATCTTTTCCACTTTATCCATTCTAAAATCTGGAAAACTGTGCATTTATTACCTTTTCTTCTTGTGACTAGTTCAGTGAAATGATGCATTCTAAAAACTGAAATAAGACAACTATGATAAACTATTTATTTCTGTGACAGTCCAGACTGTCACAGAAAAGTATGTCTTGAATGTATGACTAAATATTTGTGAAAAATTTTATTAATGCACTAATAAACAACCATTACTTAATGCTGCTGTGGTCTCCTTTTACAAAAGAAAGAAGTATGAACCTGAACACATATTTTCATACATGTCTGCAGAGAAGCCATAAGTCATTAACGAAAATAATAAACATAGGGAAAACTCTTTGCGCTAATACAGAACTTCCCCCAGGATATCTTCTGCTCACAAGACAAGGCAGCACTTAACAGACTCTTAGCCTTTACCCTCTCAAGAGGAAGCATATCTGCCTTTCTCTTGTCACTACAGATCCCCAGACTGAACACTGCACAACCTCTGTGTCCTGACCACTCAGAAAATATTTTCTTTAGCTCTCTGGCAAGTCACTGAAAAAATCATTAGAGAAATTGCAGTTACAGAATAAATAGCCATAAACCTTGAGCTTGTTTGGAGGTTGTTTCTAGCAGGGGGCAGGGCTGCTGTATACCCTTGACCAATGAACAATACCATCTCCATGGGGAAGATCAGCCTCTTCAACCACGGTGCAGCTTTGGTAGGGATGGACATGGAGCACTGAAGAGCAAGTGGACACCCACCAGACCAGCTGGGCCCGCTCAATCAACCTGGTCATCAGTAGGGTAACAGAGGTTGCAGCCAGACTGCCCTCACATCCAGGGTTCTAGGGGTCCTGGTTGATTGAATAGGAGTCAGCAGTGCCCTGGCAGTCAGGAGGACCAACCGTGTCCTGGGGTGCATCAGGAACAGCACCACCAGCCAGGCAAGAGAGGGGATTGTCCCACTCTGCTCTGCACTGGGGCAGCTTCACCTCAAGTGCTGGGTGCAGTTTTGGGCACAACAATATAAAAAGAGATATAAAGCTATTTAAGAGTGTCCAAAGGAGAGCCATGAGGATCATGAAAGGCCTGCAGGGGAAGCCATACAAGGAGTGGCTGATGTCACTTGGTCGGTTCAGCCTGGAGGAGACTGAGGGGAGACCTCATTGCAGTTTGCAACTTCCTCATGAGGAGAAGCAGGCACTGATCTCTTCTCTCTGGTGACTAGTGACAGGAGCCAAGGAAAATCAAGTTATATGAGGGGCAACTGAGGTTAGGCATTAAGAAAAGGTTCTTTACCCAGAGGGTGGAGGAACACTGAAACAGGGCAGTGGTCACAGCACCAAGCTTGACAGAGTTCAAGCAGCATTTGGACAATGCTCTCAGGCACATGGTATGAGTCTAAGTGTATCCTGTGCAGTGCCAGGAGATGGACCTCAATGATCCCTGTAGGTCCCTTCTAGCTGAGGATATTCTGTGATTCTGTGAGACCTGGAAGTAGCAATACTTGATTCCCTAGCAAGTGATGGTGTTGTCTGTCGCCTGCATCTGAGGTGTGCCCTCCAGCCTAAGAATGGGCAGGCAACTACTGTAACCTCACACCTCCACAGCAGGTTGACAAGCTCAGCATGCTACATGACCACTCTCTCCATCCATTTAGCAGTCCAAGGTTACAAACAGTACCCAAAAAGAAACTTAAAAGCCATGTTCAATAAAATACCGTCTTGTTTAGTTTTATTTCTTCTCAACAGAAAAAGTTACCATATGTAATTGAAAAGGGGGAATTTCAACTACAAGCAAGCAGTCTTCATTGCAGTAAGGTCCTATATTCCAGAAATCACAAGAAGGTCTGAGCTCAAGATTAAGAAAGGCATCACATTTAGGTTCTTGCATGCGACCAAGGCAATTCGGCTCTTAGTTTATCAGTAGAGTTCTGAGGCGAGTTATTTGCCTAAACAAAGGGATCTAGTGCATGTGAATTACTGTGGAGGACACCAACTTGTCTCCAGCTCCCAGCTGAGGATGACACGTGTTACCTGTAGTTTGTCTGCCATTTACGCCAGGCCCATGCAGCATGCGAACTGGTAGTCCAGGTGACTCTCGGATGACACCACATGCCTACCTTTCAGCAACTGAATCAAGCCCTTTGCCAATAAAGTTCATGAGGCCTTAGTTCTCCACACAAATGTGGATGTCAGAGAGGGATACATGCACATCTGAATTTTTGTGCCCACATTACAAATTTCACCTTTATCTCTCTCACAGTAACTCAGTGAAAGTGAATGCTTCTAACACCAAAGTCCAAGGCTTTCCTATATTGACATGATCCAGCTACCAATCTGTCCATTTGTAAAAGGGCATTGAAATTACCCTCACAATGACATCAGTATAAGTTTAAATGTTTCTTGTCTTCATCAAAGTAAATCTACTCATACTCCTGAACAACTGGCTGATATTTTTACTATGCCAAGATGTTAGGCTAGTGTATAGCATGGGTTTTTTTGTCACTACTGACTTACTAACAAAGGAAATAGTGACATGTGACACAGATTGTTCTGGTTTGAAAGCAAAATCAGTGAGAGACTCCAAGTCAGAAATATAATTTATTGGGAAAAGGGAAAAGAAACAAAATACATGCAATAATACAAAAGGAAGACCACTGACAAAGTCAGAATACAACCTGACACCCCTTTGTCCAGCGTGTTGGTAGCAGTCTAAATTGGAGGGGCTGCAGTCCTCCTGGAGTGGCAGATATGGTTTCTGTTGGAGCAGTGGTCCTGTAGAAAAGGTGTAGTCATCCAGTGGAAACCCCAGCTGTGTCCTCTTGGAAACCTGCGGGAAGGCTGCCTCTCCTACCAAAAATCCCAGAATATATCTAGGTGGGCATGCTTAGCTCCTCCCCCCTGGGTGGAGCATCTCATAATGGGGTGATGTCATTCTGACATGACATCACACGACAATGCGGCGGGTCCTTGATCACCTGTTAAACAGAAACGCCTCCTGGAGGGAGTTATCTCTGAGTCATGTGGCAAGACATTGATGGGCCCATTAACAGGAGATAAGGAAAACTGCCCAGAAGACAACTTTTACACAGATGGTAATAGAAAAACATCCTGCTTCTCAATCTCGGACACAGATTCAGGGAAAATCCTTAAAAATGACATACTACACTAAGGTTTGTGACATTTTTCCTTTTCACTAGGAAAAATGCATTAAAATCATTCTTACAATAACTTGCTTTAGAACTTCATGTCAGTTAGGTGCTGGAAGGGTGAAAAAAGCTGTAGCAGGTCATATGTCCTTATAAGAGCTACTCACCTTTGTATATATACTAGTAAACAAACACTTTGATGAATCATACACAAGAAGAAGTTTGAGAAGTTTCACTTAGGAGTTTTGAGAGCTACACACAGAAACTGTCTTTGACACATACTGGGAAAAAAGATCCATATGACTCACTCTAAGAAACTCCCAGTGATTAAAACCCAACAAAAATATTTATTTGCATCATTCAGGAAAAGAAATCTAGCGCCAATCCAATGCAACTTGACAGGTTTTTGCATTACTGCAATTGCCATTTAACACATCCTCATTTAGCTTTCGTTATCATTTGTGACAGAGGGTAAAAAATTGCCTGCGGTACCCAAATGATATTACTATAGGTCTAAATACACATTTAGAAGTTAATTCTATTAATACAAAATATTTATTATTGATGCCTGTCAACTGATAGATGCTTTCAGGAAGTACTTGAACTACTGCTTTCCACTTCAGTATTGGATACCATACTCATTTAAGGGAAAAAGAGAGAATTAAGTCTGCATTGGTACACCCATTTACCCATATAAGACATAGGATTAAAATCTGTCTTGTTCCTCAGTTTTTCCTATTACTTTCCCTTTTCAAAGTCAAGAATACAGGACAATTATTTTCAAAGAACTTTAAGGAATGCAATGCATAGGCAGGTCTCCTGATGCAGGATGAGAGAAAATTTCTCATTAGTGAAATAAGAAGAGACTTCATATCTTAAAAGAAGGTATGTGTATCCACAAGATATTACAGAATATCTTGTGTCAAGATGAAGATTTCAAATTAAGAAGAAGCAAGTCAAGTTTTGTCAAAAAGAAACCCAAAAAAACCCTCTCTACTACTAGAGGGCTAGATACTCTAACACATCTGAGATTTGACACAGCCAGTAGTTGTTCCATCTTTAATTCTAAGGAAGGGAGTTGAGAGCAATCAAAAAGCCCAAGTCAAGTATTTATTTAGAATTTATAGTCGGGCAAAATATCTGGCTACATAACACAAACAATACAGTGACAAAATTCTGCCACACCAATATGTAAAATTATTTATTTTCACTTTAATCATATTGCCATTTCAGGCATTACAAATTAAAGGTTTGTCTCTTAAAGCATTCAGGCAATTACAGGAAGAAAAAGGCATTTTCATAGGTTTCACAGGGTTGTACTTCCATCTGCAGGCTCCCAAGTACCTTCAAAAATCTTGAAGACCTACATGAAATGTAGCTCCCTCACTGACAGACTTTGGATCTTCCAAACAACATGTCACTTCTTGCAGATGTCAATGAAAGGTTTGTTCTTTACCTGTAAGACAAACCAACCCTCAAATTACTTCTGTTGTAACAGGTCACTTAAAGTTTTCATTTCAATCTGCTTGTAACTCTTTTCTTCTCCATGTACATGTCACAATTTGGATTTTTTTTTAATTATAGCAAACAGTTCTATTTTCATTAATCATAGAGACTTCATCTAAAATTTTCCTATTTTGTGTCAACACAGTAGTAACATCTGTTCAAATACTGAGCTATGTACTGGTAGCCCTGATCCCCACATCTCAAAAAAAACCCCAGCGTCCTTCGGGACAAATGTAGTCCACAGTCCACCAACTGTAACAACTGCATCTCCCTTCTACAAGTCATCCTAGGAAGTTTTCTTCATCTGACAATACAACTTGTACTCATAAGTGGGCACATACTTCAGCAGTAGCTTCAAAAATTCAGAACTAGGAAAGTCTTAGATACGCATGAACTGTCTGAATACTCAGTTCAGCAGCAAAATGTTGAAAACTACCCGCTCCAAAATACAAGATCACTGAGACTGTAGGACTGTCTATTTGTCATTAGAAATTTATTTGCAGGCCACCTTCTGCCACTTTTAAGCATCATTCATTTGATTTACACATGCATCTCTCAATCCCTCTGGTTTCTGTGCAAAAAACAGATGACATGATCAGTCAACAGGCTGGAATTTTGGCTGAACTAGGTGATCTGATTTCTGTACAGGGACCCTCCTTTATCCTAGGAATTGTAAACATCTGAAAGCATACAGATTATCAAAATTTGCCACTCTTAGAAACACAGGTGGTGGGAGAGGGGGAAAAGTTAGGAAATTAAAGAGCTGAGACTTCCGAATCTGAAAGCAGGTTTTCAAACAAACAAAGCTTTAATCTTGAGGGTAAATAGAAAGATATAAAAAGTAAGATCAGGGAAAGCTGATTATGGTCATATAGTAGTTAATTTTTGTTTTTTCAAAGAACAGAAATTTTTAAAGTTTAAAAATGCCTCCAAATGTAGCCAACACAGTAATCACGTGGACATACTTTTCCGTATAAGAATCCTATTTGTAGCAGAACTACAGCCCAAAGGTCTCAAAAGCAAACTAGCATGTAGCCTAATTTGATATGATGTTTACACAGAAGATTTCCCCACACTTGGGGTCTGGAATGTGATCCAGTAGATATTTTCTCCTAGCATATGAAGTATTTGAGGATTATTTAATCACAAACATTATGGTAACACACATGGATATCCTTCACATTCATCATTCATTTCTATTAATTTCTCCCCAAAACCAAAGACCGAAGATAATGGTAATACAAACTGCACTGAGCTCATTAATGGTTTTGTAATGGACGCTGATGCATGAACAACTCAAGCGCTGGATTAAGATTTTTACCAAGCTGGAAATTTATCAAGATTGTTTTGTTTTATTTTGAAAACATGGAAACATATCTTACCTTTTTCCTGAAAACAAATTAAAAACCCTTTCCCTTTATATGGTACTGCCTAGGATAAGATGTCAAATATCAACCGGAAAAGTTACATACTGAATGTAACTTCTGACTGTGCTGAATTGTACAGACTGTCCTTTGGAGGTTTTACCGATTCGGCAGGCCAGTTTGAAGGAAAATGTTTCCTGTCAAATGGCTTATCAAAACTTCCATGGATGATTTTATAACTTCATTCACTACAAAAAAATGAACTTACTGGTTTTTTAAGTACAATTGGGTGATCAGGAAGAAACTCTGGTTTCTTCTGAGAGAGAGAAACATTTGAAAGCTTCAGAAGGAAATCTCTGCTGTATTGGATCCTTTCTGTGAATATACAAAATCACTGAGTTCAACATTCTTGTTTAAGGGATTAAGATTGGAAATTCAGAAAAATTATTTGGTAACTTATACAATGGTAGAAATGCTACATGTGGAATATAAAAATCAGTTTTAAAAACAGAACTAATTTAGGTCTTACCTTACATCAGGAAATTCTGAAGTAAATTACAGAGCATTTCACTTTAACTGTAGCAAACTGACATAGTAAATCAACACGAAAGAAGAAAAATGGTGAATCTAACCTTACAAATACAGACTCCTTGTATCTTGTTCTAATTAGCAGAAACACCACAAACTGCTCTTGAAACCCACAAGAAAATCTGTTTATAACTCACTTCAAAGTGGCACCTATTTCTAAGGGACAGATAACAAAAAAGGAACAGATAACAAAAACGGGGTATCTCTTTTCTTGGAGTTAATAAGTTAAATGTCTTTCAACACCTAAAAGTAATGACAAGATCTGCTGCACGTAAAATGGCAATCAGATTAATAGCAGTGAAATATTTTTGAGAGGTTATGTTGAATCAACAAGAGTCAGAGCCTCTGATCAGAACATGTAGGTTTCTCATTCAAATTTATAGCACTATGTCTACCATGGCATAGCTTTGGATACAGGATGTCTAGCAATGTCTGTATTTAAGCTGATATTCTCAAATAAGAGCAGAAACAAGAGGAAAGGAATTAGGCAAAGAAGGAACAAACTTCATCTCTGATCCTAGATGACAAAGAAGCTTATTCCTTTAGGAATGATGGTCTTCCTGAAAGATTGTTACACTGTCACCTGATGGACGACAGTTTTTGCTTCTCAGATTGTAGGATGTTGAAAAGACAGAAACTGGTATCAACTATGACATGAATTTTTTCCTGCCTCTGAACACAAACAATGCAGTAACTGGTGAACCTAAGGGAGGGCATGTGGGTAACTTTGAGAAAAAACAGTTTAAAGAATACGAGCATACTTGAAAACTTATGTCTTGTTTTTACCTCCCCTTGATTAAAAACCTATGAAGATGATGACTTCTGTAAGGCCTTTGACACAATCCCCCACAACATCCTTCTCTCTAAATGGGAGAGATGTGGATTAGACTGGGTAACTGTTCACTGGATGAGGAACTGGTTGGACAGTTGCATCTGATCTCATGTTGGAACAAGTGCAGAGGAGAGTCCCTAAGTTGATAACAGGGTTGGAACACCTTTTCTATGAAGACAGGCTTAGATAGTTGGGAATGTTCAGCCTGGAGAAGAGAAGGCTCTTGGGAGACTTTGGGGCAGCCCTCCAGTACCTAATGGGGGCCTACAAGAAGGACTTTTCAGAGGCATGTAGCGATAGGAAAAGGGGGAATGGCCTAAAGCTGAGGGACAGTAGGTTTAGGCTAGACAGGAGAACGAAATTCTTTACTATGAGGGTGATGAGGCACTGGAAAAGGCTGCACAGAGAAGTTATGGATGCCCCATCCCTGGGAGTGTTCAACATCATGCTGGGTGGGGCTTTCAATAACATGGTCTAGTGGCAGTGTCCCCACCTATGGCAGGGGGTTAGAACTTGATGATTTTTCAGTCCCCTACAACCCAAAGCATCCTATGATCCAAAGAGTAGTGGTCATGTCTGGATGTAGATCAGTGAGTAACGAGTGGCAGTCCTCAGGGTTTCATATTTGGACCAGTACTGTTGAGTATCTTCATCAATGACAGTGGGATCAACTGCACCCTCAGCAAATTGCAGGTAACACCAAGCAGAGTGGTTCAGTTGATATACCTGAGGGACAGGATACCATCCAGAGAGAGACCTGGAAAAGCTCAAGAAGTGGGTCCATGCTGCAGTTAAGAACTGCTGAGAAAGATAATTGAAAGCACAGCTCCGCTGAAGAGATATCAAATGGAAATTATTATCTGGAACTTAAAGTACAGCTGAACATAAACAGAGCGCTAGAAGAAATTGTACTGTGCAAGGAAAAAAAAGAAGAAAACAAAAGACTTATTTGTAAGCAGTAGCTGAATAGTAGGACCTCTGAAGTTGTGTAACTCTAAAGGAAAAGATTACAACTATCAGCAAACAAACAAAAGCCCTTTGAAAACAAGTGTGAGAAAAAGTTTGACAGTGTGGAGAATTGTGGAGTAGACTCAGAGAGGTATCACAGAGCAATTAACCACTGAAAATGATCCAAAGTGTTGGATTATACAAGAGACCAGGATCTGATGAGAAGCTGTTTAAGTTCTTGTAGAACAAAACAATCTCTACTCACCACAAGCAGAATCGATGACAAAGGATCAGAAAGACACCACCAAACAGATAGAACTTGACAAATCTGCCATCTAACTAGATCCAAAAACCAGAACTCTCTTCTCTTTATCAAGATCAAAAATAGAAGAAATTAACCTGAGCTTGAAAGAAGATACATGGAAGACTTATTTTCAAGCCAGTAACACACAACAGAACTGCACTAATGCTCAAGAATCTGAGCGATGGTAACCTCAGACTGACAAAAATATGAAAGCCTCATTAAAACTTAATAGAATTTTTTCAAATTTTGTTCACAAAGAGCAAAAGAACAAACTACATCTTCAGAGATTACTTAAGGATTGGAAATTACAGATGGATGCCTGATTACAGGCAGACACAGGCAAAAGAAATTGTCTCAACAAACTGGTGACCTAACCTGGGTCACTGATGCAGTTTCTGTGACATGTTTAAGAATGAACAATTAGGTAGGAAGCATGGCAGAGAAGTACTGTGAGAATGCATTTGAAATCTAAGATTATCCCTTAACAAAAAAAAAAAAAAAAAAAAGAGTAAAATTTCGACTTGGTTAAACTATCATTTCTCTATGAGTACAGTGGCAGGCAGTACAGAGAGAAAAGCATAAGGAGCAAACCTTAAGGACCGTACTGACACAAATAGTCCAGGATTAATCATAAAAAATTAATTCGTATCTAACCACTCAAATGCTATTATTTCAGAACCACTGTAGTAAGAGCAGGACAAGGAAGCCAAAATTTTGAGTTCTTAACTTGATTACATTCAACAGTCTGTATGCCACAACTGAGCCCTGCATCAGGCTAAAGGATGCAACACAAATGTGTACTTTTACACACACAAGCAATCTACACAAACCCAGAATTTTGTGTGAAGAATTTTTGGGCTTTTTTAAGACAGTTATATCCCTATATGCAAGCGGCTCTACCAGTGGAAGTTTTCTACCTCAGTTATGGTCAACTTTTGCACCTTCTCTAGAGTGTCATGTGAAAAGCAGAAAAGTTTCATACTGCTCTCCAAACTATCAATATACTAGTTGATCAGTAAAAATAAAGTGCAGCCCACATCACTTCAAAGTTCACTTGTCCTCCATCCAGAAAATACAATCCTGACACAGCTCCCCACGCAGTATTTACCTTTTTTTGCTCCTGATTCATGTTGTTTTGGTTGACAGAGCATCACAGCTTGAGTTAAGATCTTCACTTCAGTCATTTCAGATGACTAAGATAGGAAGGAAAGGTATGAAGCTTATCTCCTTTAAGCATATTAAAACAAGGATATATGTTTCTTAGTTAAAAGTAATAGTTGTAGCACAGTTTAATTTGAACCTGTAGAATGTTATTCTTGATTACATACAATAAAAGGAATAGTTCAATAAGACAATACAGATGAAGATATTTGAAAGACGTATTTTACACAGAATTTTACAGTGCTAGTCTTTAAAAAGAACACAATTATCCCTTCCTTTTCTATTACCCCGCTGAGAATGCAGCCACAAGCTGCTACATTTGGGAATAATAAAAGCAGGAAGGACTTTCTTTAAGACCAAAGGATGGACTTGGATTGTCTCACTCAGCAAAAAGAAGATGGTCAAAAGTATTATTAAAAAGACTTTTCCATATGCAACATTAAAGTTAAAAAAATATAAGAAATACAGCTATACCTATATCAAACAAAGGCAAAATGCAGCTACATGTAGCTAAATACTGATTAAACAGAATATTACAACACTGTTGACCAGAGGCTTATTTAAAAGGGAGTAGTTTGCTCTCCTCAGTAATTACTGCTCAAGAGACAAGTGTAAGTGTTAATTTCCCTATGTTGGATCAAAGATAGGCTCCCAAGACCTTGACTTTTTTTTTTAAGTCAAAGGCAGCTTGCAGAAGCTCAATAAAATAAAGAAGGATTACTGGGTTACTAAAACTCATCTAAAATAATAAAAAAATAAAGCAAAAATTAAGGAATTTGTTCTAACAAAAACCCTCATCATCAATGCTCTGAAAAAAACACTCAAATCAGAATCAACAGAAAGTCAAATTCAGGCTATGAAACATGAAGCATTCAAGTTGAAAGACTTTAAACTTCATTTTCCAGCAAATACCTACAACCAATTTCAAGTCTGAAAAACATATCCATACCATGTTCAAAGCCAAGCACCTCTAGCAATAAAGCATAAAGTTTTATGATGTTTGCTGTCTCAAATGAATTTCCGCATGTGCTAACAACAAAAAAAAAATCTAATTTTATTATTTATACATAATAAATGAAGATAGAATACATGTACTCTATGTTTAAAAGAGCTGACTTAAACTCAGTGAAGACTAAAGAAATGCCACACAGATTTTTGTAAGAATCTTAAATTCCTAAGCTGCATTTTTCAGCTATTAGTGCATGCAAATACCAGAGAAAGGCATTCCTGAAACTCATAATTCTTTTCAACAGTTCTGACACCGCTGGTTTAAAACATTCAGAGTCAAGGACACTCCAAACTGGAAACAGTTTTCATTTGGTTACATAACAGATCAGCTGACTTCCAATTTATAAATAATTATATATTTCCTCAATACTCACCCAGTCAACCTTACTCTGCAAACATACTTCAGTGCTGCTGGGTAATTCAGTCTGAATGTTTAATGCAAAGGGTGATGCTGGTGAGCATAAAACATTAAGAAAAAATAATTTCAATTGATACCACAGCATTATTTTGTGATGCTTGTCCCAAGAACATTCTTTGCTGCACAGAGATTATACAGGCATTTATTCACAACTTAGAAGCTCTTCATCACCACAGGAGCCCTTTTCCACTTCTTCCATAAATTTTATACAAAGTAAAAATTTATGATGTCACTTAGCTCCAGTACACATCAGCACAGCTGATGATTTTCCGCCCACCAAAAGTTTCTAACTTAACCATAACAACTCGAATACTGCAAAATCTAGGCTTTAATCTATAGAAATTTATAATTTAAACCAAAATATTCACACCTGACATAAATACTGCATGATTTTTTTTCTTAAAGTTTTTTGAGTTTTTTGTTTTGAATTTATATGAAAGCTAGATAAGAACAATGCAGTGCAGTATACTGTACCCAAGGCATCAGTATTTGCAATAAAACCTAAACAATCTGTTAAATTATGTGTATTTTATGTTTTCAATAGTAGGATCAGCCACCCCAAGAAATCCAAATTTAACAGAGAAGTCTGATCCAGCTTTCTGAAGCTACATGCCAAGCTAGAAGACCAGTACCAAAGAACTCTGCATAAATCTAATACAGTTTAAATTCAGATTTTATCACAGAGATGATGTACTAAGATCAACACACAGCAAGGAATTTATTCACTGTAACTTAACAAAGTAATTTAAAAACAAAACAAAACAAGACACAATGCACATCCTTGTTACTTCCTGAAATATAACCCAAACTTTGGTAAAGTGAACTGCACCTTAGCCATGCTACTCACCTTGTTTAGAAGATAGTTGATGCAGAGGTCGTGCTGGCTGAAGGGATTTACCAATAAGCTTTTTTGCTTCTGTAACATTTTGAAACATCGCACTTCAAAAAAGCAGCTGAAACCATTAGCATTCAGTTTCACATACGGATGTTAAGCAAGAAGAGCAATCTACCTACTCCTTGTTAGTTGCATTTGACAAGGCAATATTCTATCTCGGCAGGAAAAAGCAGAAAGGTCTGATGCATAAATTTTTTTAGATGATTGAATATGCTGGATAAAATTTGCATGAAGACAGAATCAGAGACTTTTCTCATTTTTCCTTCCAATTGAGCTAGCCTAGCTTCTTCTTAAGAAGATTCTTTCCCTGTATGTCTATGTGTGCATTTGGAGAAAGGAGATGGGGACATGATGGAAATAAGGGAGTTTCTAACATTTTAGTTCAATGGTTTTTAATTAATTAGCATCAGCATACCCCTTATCAATCTGCACAGGAGTTCCTTACATATCTATATAAACTTACAGGACTGTTTTTTAATAGCTACTTTAGTTAAATTAATACAGTTTCGTATCTCCCCACTCAGTTTAGCTACTATAGAAGCATCAAAAACTGCTAAGGTGGAGCTAGGCTGAAAAATCTCACACTTTCACTAAGCAATCAGTTGGAAAATGCTCATTTTAGTATCTGTATCTTAATGTATCTCCCTCTCATTCCCATCTCTTTTGTCAGCTAGGAGACTTTATGATTTGAAGGAATTTCAGCTTTTTTTTAGAGAAAAAGAATACCAGAAAGAACAACTGCCACAATAAAAATTATACTGATTTTTTCTCTAAGAAAGTTTACAAGACAAGGGAATAATTGTTATAGAAAAAAAATCAAGAACTAATCACGAATGCAGGAGTTACAACTACATTATCCATTTTCAGTACAAAACATGAAAAGAGAAGCTAGGCTATTAGACTCAGTATCATACACAACTTTAGCTGGTCTTTGTGTTATAGGAAGAAAACTAAAAATCATCTGATAATTTACTACATTATAATTTTTTGAACACTTCTAACATAGTCAAATAACAATTTTCCAACATATGAAGTTTGAGCCGACCCAGGTCTAGAAACCAACTGTTTGATGGTTACTCTCTGAATTAGAACAACTTAACTAAAGCTAGGAAAAAAAAATCTGGTTGGATTCTCTGATTTTCCTACCTGTTCATCTTAAAAATGAAGACTTCAAAGCTGTAGTCAAAAGCAGCAATGAAAATTCCTGCAGCTGAATTAACTAAGACTACAGCTAGGGATGACATATTTCATTTTACCCAGCTTAGGAATGCTTGTATAAATCACATTTATCCTAGATAGTGAATTTCCACAGAAGGCAATGCAGTAATAATACACATTTGCATCAGAAGAGTGAAAAAAACCCAACAAACAGGCAAGTTTTCCTTCATGCCCTGACAACAAATGATATGCACGCTTTTAAAAACCAGGAAAACCTGTTTAAGAGGCTGGCTAGCTTCTAGAATGCAGCACACCTCTATTTATTTGTAATGTTCTGACAATAAAAACAAGATGTGTGGTGACAGCAAAACAACACATTCTGCCGCTCTTCCCTCAGCCTCCCCCAAGAAGACGCTAGAAAAGACCTCAACAAGTTATCTAGCCCAACCTCCTCAATTAATAGAGTGTTCTTTCTGACCAGTTTCAGGGAAAGTGGAGAAGGAGTCGTTTTAATAGCTGAGAAATAAAATGCTTCCATGAGAGACTACTGCAGCAGAGGTGGCAACCCAAGAATTGTCCCTTCCAAGGCCACACTGCTTCTCTGGGGTCATTCCCATGGGAGACCTGCCCAGCAGAAGGGACCAGCAAACAGGCCTAGAAGCAGTTCTGCAGAACCTGTGATTTATTTTTTTTTTTTTTACTGTCTTAACAAACTGGACATTGACAGCAGCCATCTTCCAAGAGCCCATCTCCAGTGTTTGGAAGGCTCTTTCCTAAATGCGTGAAGGGGATTTGACGCTATTTTCGTGAAGAATCCCCACGAGTAACTGGAAACTGACCGTCCCCCCTCGCCCGTAATGGCACCGCACAGGGAACCCCACAAAGAAACAAAACCTCCCTCCGCCGCCCGGCCCCTCGCCCCCTGCCCAGCCCCCGTGCCCTGCTGTGGGCCGGGGGATGCCCAGCCCACCTCCAGCCGCCGGCAGCGCCCCTGCCCCGCGATGCCGCTGGCCGTGTGTGCCGCTGAGCCCGCTCCGTCCCTCAGCGCGGCCGGGCGGGGCGGCCTTCGCGCGGCGGCTCGGCCGCGGCCGCGTGCCGGGCGGGGTCGTTCAACGTCGCGCCGCGGGCCGGGCACGGCCGGGGCTCCTCGGGGCTGCGGCGCCGCTTCCCGCACCCCCTTGGGATCCAGGGCAGCGGGGCACGCCTGAGAGCTGCCCCACGAGGCCCTGCCAAGGAGCAGGAGAGGCGAGCCGAGGTGCTGCTGCCCAGCTCGCTCTGGGGTTAGACCTGAGACGGACTGGAGGTAGATGAAGGTGTCTCCTCCTCTGTCGCACAAATGGAGTCGTGTTCCGTCAGGGCCTTACAGTGGAAATTGGGAGAAATAAGTGACTTGAATACAACTGTGAGGCCTCTACAGCTAACCTCATCGAGAAAGAAAAGGGCAATTTGCAGACTTGGAAAGCTGTCTGGGAATTGGAAAACTGCCCTCACCAGTCTGCCCCGAGCACTGGGCAGGAGGGACCAGAGAACGGCCTCTGGCTTCTCAGTTGCAGAAGAGATGGCGTCCTGTATCGTTTGGAAATTCAGAGTTTTTCTAATTTTTTGCTCACAACATGTAATCGACAGTAACCATGAACACACCCTGCTAACTCCCAGAGAAGCACACTAAAAATTCCCTGATGTTAGTTTGCTGGACTTCATCTTACTTAAGTATGAAATATTAATTAAAAGTTCTTAAGTTTTTGCTGATTTTTTAACATTTATATTTCATATCACCGACTAAGAACTTCAGAAGTTCAGAATAGGAAGGTAACACCAAGTACACAATCACATAAATAACAAGTAATTAATTATTAATATCCACTGTTAAGGTTTATAGTCCTGGCTAGTTTATAAACACTGTTTTATTGGTTCCATCAAGCATATTGGCTCTGCTTTGCTGCCGTCTCTGAATTTTACTAACTTAGGTATTCAGAGATGAAACTGTCCCTGAAATAGTGGCTATTGTATACAGATGTCACGCTCCTACATTCTTCTCTCCTAACACATCATCTTCCAGTTGGATTCCTGAACTGTTCATGCATGATGTGCTATCAGCTTTCTCTTTGCAGACACTGGTGCAGCACATCTGCATACTCACGAACCCATTTACTGCTGTTTAACGTCTGATTTAAAGTAATTTCTCCCAACTGAATTAGTTTATACTAACATGTCCTGTTTCTTCTGACCCATTATCCATTCTCACAAGATTGTAATGTAAAACAGCTGCTCTCCTATTCTTATCAACCATTCCCTTAGCTACATAAGAATTAATCATAAATTATTAATATGCAAGTGTCCATAAATATTAAATGTCTCTGCTGTTACTCCAGAACTGTTACTGATGGGAAAGTCAATGGGGCAACTAAAATAAATTATGGTTTTTCATGGGGCTGTTGTGCTTTTTGAAAGAAGTGTGTCAGGTGCTGCAAACCAGATTTACACAAGAGTGACACTACCCTTCTTGACATATTGAAATGGTATCACCTACAGATGTAGCAGTACGGATTCTTCCGGTATTTTTGCATATTTAAATATGCTAAGGATCAACTAAAGAGTAAAAAACCTCACATGTGTTTTTCATAGGGGCTATAAACTGGGTTGCTTCTGGGTTGTAAGGCAAGGAGAAGGGGCACGAACAAAAATATGGGGAAAAAAAGGAGTGTGCCAGGTATTTTGAAAGCTTGTTGCTTCTGGACGTGCTGGCAAGGTGGGAATACTCGGGCTGGTAATGGCTGTTTTGCGAGGCGCTGCCCATCCCAGCAGGAGCAGTTATCACCTCGCACGCCGCCCGTGAGTTGGCAATGCCGGCAGAGCAGCGAGGCCGCTGGACTGCAGCCACCGCCCACATCCCAGCAAGCTGCTCTCCTCAGCAACTTCGCCCGTGCCTGGGGAGAGTCGTGCTTCCCACTGTGGAAAATGAAAACGTGAAGTGGAAAAAACATTAGCTTATCAATTGTCTCTCAGTTTGTCTGCTGTTGGCAATTACACTACAGAAAATTTCTATTTTGTTTGGTTGGTATTATGTTCTTAAATGATGTGTTCTCTCAAATAATCTAGTGTTCTCTCAAATAACTGATATATATAGTAATTAATTTGAAGGGTCAATGACAGTTTGGGTGGTATTGTTTATGTTCTTAAATGATGATAATCTAGTATTCTCTCAAATACCTGATATATATATATAGTAATTAATTTGAAGGGCCAATGACAGCCAAGAGAGACTTACTATATGTTGCAAAATATAAATATTAAAGGTTTTTGTAGCTGTGTGAACAAAATGTGGGGAAAAAAAACCACCCCAAAACCAGCTCTTTTTTCTATTTGATGAACTAATCAGGGAAATTTTTTTTTTTTTAACATACTGGTCGTGCTCCTAAACGCTGTAGATTGCAAAAGTGACACAGTCACTCTTGTTCCCTGTACTAGATATGATTCAGGAAAGCAGAAAACATTTATTAAAGACAATATCAATATTGCACGTGTAAAAATGAGCAATTGCACATCAAAATGAGCGTGTAATTGTAATTGCATGTGATCTTAGGTTTGTAATGGATGGCACTTAACAGCAAAGTAATGGTTTTGTGCTGAAATGAAAGGACTCTTGGGTCAGCCTGAGGGCACACTTGTAGTTGCAAGTTTAAAAAGCCATTTTCAGTGTAATTTGATCTCAGTTCTGCAGCCAAATGTAATCATATTTGCATATGTAATTGTAATTTATTTAGCAGTAATTTTTTGGAGCACTTTTTTTTTTTCTTAAAGCCACTTTCAAAATAATTTCATCACAAAGCAAAAAAGAAAAAAGAAACCAAACCAACCCTCCCCCCAAACCATTATTTCCAATACTGTATGCTTTAAGTCAGTGAACAGAACAAACACCAAGAGACAACAATGTGTATGTAAATATATATATGTACACACAGAATATTATAGTTGCACTTTTGGGAAGAGGCTACTTTCAGCTAGTAATGAAAATAATAAACTAGTGATTTGTCCATGGGGGTAGCCCAGGGAAAGAACACAAAAACTCTTTGACCCCCTGACTGTTCCTGAAATTGAGCTATTTAATATATTGATGATCATCTTTCCATAGAGTTGAGAATTCAGAATATTAGTCACGCGTATTAATCTTGTTCTTTTTGACTACAGAAAGTGTTGAATTAAAAGTAGGGAAGCTGTTGCTGTATTCAGTGCTTACTATTTGTAACTAGAGGAATGTTTATGATCAGCATATAGTACTATATAAAATAATATATCAAATATATTTTCTTCACATACAAAAATTCCCTCAAGTTTGTCAACTGTCACACTTCTCAAATTAGGATTCTGTATCTTTCTTTAAAATTAATTTTCTGGTAACATTAATTGTCACAGATTCTCAATATTTTTCTTTAAATTTCTGATTCCTTTAAATGTGGAGAACAAAACCTCAACAATGTGGGTCAAAAGCACTGTGTAAGTACCAAAGAATCCCTACATGACAGACAAAATTATTTTATAAATAAAATACATATCAAAACTAAGCATTCATTATTTTGGGGGAGGTCTGCCTTGTTCGTCTCTATCGCTGAGGATGGCAGTACTGAATTGCAGAGGTAAATTCCTGCCCCTGAACTGAAGGTGCTTTCAGGATGTACTGAGTATTCTCAGTAACTGCAGACACTCAACATCAGCGTTTCAACTGACCTTATTTTGTAAGCTCTGAAACACCAGCTGCATGTCCTGCTTGGGATCCCAGAAGCCACAGGCAGGAGGCTTAAAAGGCAGAAAGGCCCATGAAACATGTAGGCTCTGCCGTGTCACAGAGTAGCTGGGCAGCAGGGTGTGTGCTTACTGCCTGGACTAGCACTGGCACTGCACCTTTATCCGAGCTGCCTTTTCTTTAGGGAAAGTTTTACACTTTTTCCTGGGCCAGAATTTCACCTGTTATTTGCATAGATTCCTTTACTCTGAATTCTTACACTTGATGCATCTATCATAGCTGAATTAGAAGACCTTTATATATGTTGGAATTAGTCTCTGAATCTGAAAAAAAAAAACCTTCAAGAGAAATCAGCTCATGCTTCAATGCAATGAAGAATTCTGCTTTCCAGTATTTCAGTCATGGGAGTTTGGTTTAGTTGTTAGGCTGATTGAGATTGTTGTCATAGCTTTTAATACCCCAAGTATATACAGAGTCTTATTGCTAAGACATTGCTACTTTGGATTCAGACTCAATCAGCATGATTGAGCAAATGGCACCAAAATCTGTACTGATAAATAAAAATGCAGTAGAATGTGGACAGAATAGTCAGGACCAAGAGCATAACAGGAAAAAAAAAAAAGACAAATAAGGAAATGTATTAACTGTGCAAAAGAGTAGTGATTATAAAAAATACACACATTAAAACTATGCATTTGTACTTCTTTGGATTGAGATAATTGTTTGTGTCATAGCTGTGACATGGTCATCAAAATTGTTGACAATTTTAGTTTACATGCCAAATAGGAAATATAATTGCAAGTTAATACAACTGTTATGTGTTCATGTATGTACACGCATGAGATTAAGAATGACCTAATTGAAAATCAATCCTTTGTAAATTAATCTACCTTTATACACCCTGAGAAATAAGATTTGCTTTTCCACCTTGAAATATAGTGTAAAATGGCTAAATGCATATTGCTAACTATTGGAATGAAATAATTATGACCTCATTTAGCTTTTGCTAGAAGTGAGGTATGGCTGATTTACAAGGAATCAAAATAAAATTCCTTACTTATATTGCTATTTAAATTATTTATTTACATGAGAAAGATTAATATTTCTATAGCTTTTAAGTTAGTACCTGCCTTACATCAGTTCACTGTTCTTCTATGCAGTGAATATCTAGTAGCCTGCAAAGATGAGCTAATAAAACAGCAGCCAGTGTAACTTCAGTATGTATTTGATCTTTCTGCATTATGAAATACATTGTCTCCATTTCAGAAGAGGCAGGGGACGAGCATTAGTTTTGTCCTAACAGAGTTTGGAGCATACACCTACCCCCTGCACAGAGATAATCTGGCTACTGTGTGTGCTGTCGAAGACTGTGAGAATATAAGAAAGAACAAAACGTTGTGCTTCACTTCACTGTGTGGAACTGTGATCTCTTGCCATGTGAACTAGCATGAGAGAACCAAGACAGTGCATAGAAGCAATTGGAGAACTAGCAGTTCAGAGGAGTGCAGAACAAAGTCTAGCAAGATTTGTCTGTCTGCTTAGCAGCTGCTTTTTCTTTGCCAGAAATAGCAGTTTCATAGACTCAGGGAAGTAACTCCTGCCTGAGCAGGGACTCCTTGTGATAGAAACTAATCTCCTGCCAGAAGCAGGAGAGCTCTGGCAAGAGAACACTGGCATTGGGGTGCACTAAGGGAAAATGAGTGCACTGCGTGCCTTGGCTTGGCATTGCCTGCTGCAGATCATCCTGCTAAAAGAAGTCAGAAACTGCACATGTTATGCTCCAATGCACCCATCGTTTACTTACTCTCAGCTGTCTAAGCTTGACACTTCATTGTGGCATTGTGGCCATCAAATTTTGGCTGTGTGGTATCTCAGGACAGCAGGTTGTTCTGGCCAAGAAGGTGCTTTTTCTCGCCCAAATGCTCTTGATTGTTTACTGTGTGCCTCTTAAACATAAAGGCAGGGGAAAAGCAAAGGTTACCAAAAAGCAAATGAGAAGAAGGAACAGCATCAAGTCAGAAACAAAAGAGCTGTTGCTGTCATTAACCATAGAAATAATTAGAAAAATTCAAGCACACAAACAAAAACACACAAAAAAGCAAAGTTACTACCTAAAAATTCTATTTTGGAAGTGAAGCCCTGTAACTACCTCAGGAATTAAAATTAATTTGATTTTCTGAATATGCAAAAGTTTCTTTTCTGTATAGGAACCGAAAAAAAGTAATTCACTGCTTGTAAAATGAACTGTTGAAGTCTTTGATGTTTGTGAGAATAACCACACATCATAGCCCCCTAACTGGCAAAAACAAAAGGATTTTTTCATCTTATTGAAAATAAAAAAGAAAAAAAATGTCAAAAAAATCAGATCAAGTTCTCATTTTTGTGTAGGAAATACTGTTTGTTGATTAGTCTGTAAATATAAGCTTTCAGAGACATTTTGCCCCATAATGCAATTACAGGTTTTAATTAATAAGTCTTGCTTTCTAGGGCTTTAGAAGTATTACATAAATAATATGTCTTGGTCTGGAATAAATTTATACCAGTAGATCATATCTATCTATTTTTTATTATTCTACCACAGCTAATACTAGAAGTTTTTTAAAAAATATATTTTATGGAGCTTTAATCTGGATTTAGTGTTTATCATATGAGTCTAGTGAAAGAAATGTGCAAAAAATTTGTCTGCTTATATAACCTGTGTAAATAAAAAGACATTTTCCTTGCAAGTTTGTAAATATAAAAAACTATTTTTAAACAAGTATTTCACTTTTCATGCTTTTAACTGCCACTGCCAATTAAACCCAGCATTTATGAAAAACAGTACTTTCTGGAGCAATCTTTTGAATAATATTTATTTACAATTTAATCAACAAATTTAACCCATTTTGAGATTTATCTAATTTTCAATCCAAATGTTTTAATTAAGCACAAGAGAATTTAGGAAGCTGAGATTTTGAGGGAGTCTTCTCAGCCATTCTTCAGAGAAGTCTGTCCCTAGGATATCAGTTTCCATGAGGAATCATCATGTGAGCTGCTGTGACTCTCTCCACCTCTCCCACCTTCTCCACCCAGGAAAGTTAAACAGGGCTGTCAGAATCTCACTGAACATTAGGCCATGTGCTGCCCTGGATCAGGAATTTGTTCACTCTTACCTCACCTCTGGAAAGTGACTTCAGGGACTCCACTATGGTATCAGTCTCTCTATCAGCAATACCATATTTTGCAGAAGTAATCCAAACTTGATGTCCTGAATCCAAGCAGTTAGCATTGTTGAAACTACATTCTATAGTTGTACTAAACAGAAAATGTTCTATCACTCTAGTCAGTGTCAGAAAAAGAAATGGTTATATTCAGTGAAGCATATATTCCTCATCAATTTAGAAAATATTGTAGACTTAAAGAATTACAGAGACTCCATAAATAATAATGGAATAGGAAACTTAGGGTTCAGTCAGCTCACATAAATATCTCATTAAATCAACTCACGCCAAGGCTTTCCTTCAAGCCAAGATTAGGATCTGCTGTTACTTGAAAATTCCATTCAAGTTTTCCAGCTCAGCCAGCCTGTGTGCTTACAAGTGTGAGACCAAAAGCAGCTAATCCTAGTAGGGAAGTAAATGAAGGTTGGTCTCTTTTGCCAGGCAGCAACTGACAGAACCAGAGGACAGAGTCTCAAGCTGTGTCAAGGGAAATATAGGTTGGATAGTAGGAAGGAGTTTTTTACAGAAAGGGTGATAAAGTTCTGGAATGGTCTGCCCGGGGAGGTGGAGTCATGCTCCCTGGATGTGTTTAAGAAAAGACTGGATGTGGCACTTGGTGCCATGGTTTAGTTGAGGTGTTAGGGCATGGGTTGGACTCGATAATCTTTAAGGTCTCTTCCAACCTCGCCATTCTGTGAAATTCTGTGAATTCTGTGAAATTTCACAAATACAAACATCGGAATTGTAAAAAAATTATCATTATCTTCTTTCTCTGCCTACTCTCAGAAATCAGATCAGTATTAGCAACACTTAATGCTATATTAACATACATGAGCTGCTGTGAGTATAAAAAGGTCCTGCATTGTATGATGGTATTCTGCATCTGCTCCTGTCACTGTAGCAAGGGCTGGCTGCTGTGACAGCCAGGCTGCTTCTCTGCAGTAAAGAAGGGCAGAGTCCCACCCCAGAAGTGACTCACTGCCTGTGTGTGACAAACATTGCTGTCCTCCCATGCAGCCATGCATCAGAGTGAGCTCTCCACACTCCTGACCTGCTCTGTTTTCTTACGCTAAGGCATGGGAAAGGTCAATCGTTTTCAAGCTTTCACTTTGGAGTTCTAAAAACAAACAAACACATAAATTTTTTTTTTCAATCCAATTGCACTAATTGTTTTAGTTTTAAACTCAGTTGAAACAGAAGGGCTGCAGAGTGGTTTTGTACTGTATTAATTACATTAGCTTAAAATCACTATATTTAACAGATTTTGTTTTCTGCTTTCTACTTTAAAACAAAGAAAAAAGGCTTATTCTCACTAATATTACTTTGTTAAACTGGGAAAAAAGCATTCTTGTTAATCTTTCTGCTACAGATTTAATACCAGATCTACATAGTGTCTTATGACTATGCCATTTCTGCCTTTATAAAACAAATTACAATATGTTTGAACATCAGGGTCTTATTATCAATAATAGCCACTACTCTATGTTTTCCAAATTTGGAAAGAAAAGCACATTTTTAAGGTTGTGTTTTCTTTTCACTGTTAACAGACAGGAAAGGTGTTATTTGCTGTAAGCCTCCCAGTCTATGGAGTCCATTCCCCCCTGATACTGCTGACAGGAAATTTTAAACAAAACTGGATGTAGACTAGAAATGCATATTTGAATGATTTTTCAGGAAACCTACAACCTCTGTCCTGTTCAGCAATATGCAAATGAACCTACCTTAGTGTTTCTCCAATCAGAATAAAATTTGTGAATTTGGGGTTAATTTGGTTGTCCTGTTAGCACTGTATAGGACAGTAGCTTACAATGATGAGCATCCCATCAGCCTTTTCGGGGATCATAAAGAGGGCAGACTGCAAACCAGGTTAGAAAGAGATCATTGCATAACAGTGATGAGAAGCTTTTGTGTATGTGTGTGCACCTGTATGAGAGCCAGATATTGGAGGAAAATCTAAGCCATTTCATAGCAGACTCTGATTTGGTTTTTGGTTTTTTTTATACTGTGCATGCATTTTTAACCTTTCCTCATCTTCATTAGCTCCCTAGTGTCCAGTTTAGACAATCTAAATATAGCATTAAATAGAGCAGCTTTGTAAGTGACATTTACTCATTTATCATTTAAAAATCGACAAAAAATAAGATTGCCCTTGTAGTTCTTGTTGCAGCCCTCACAGGGTGGTTTAACTCTACAGTTTATATGGGCTCCCTTTCTTCCTGGAAGACAGGCTGTCCCTGGGTGCTATCAAGCTCAGGACATTTCTGCCAGGGCCCCTCAGTCACATAGTGACGGGGCTCACCCCCAGATTGGGGTGACCCTGGGAGGTGGTATAGTCTCTTCTCTAACCCAGGCCTTCAAAGAAAGACTCAGTAGTCTTTAGTCATCTGGTCTCAAGGCAGTTTATTGCATGTTATCTCAAAGCACCCACACTCCCTGACATTCTCCCTGACTCCTTCTCCCTCTGCGTCTCTCTCCGTCTCTCTCCGTCTCCGTCTCTCCCGCCCAAGGGGCTGGTGCCATCTTTTATATCACACATTAAGTATTAAATGTTTATAGTTTTTCCCCAATGCCTATCACCTATATTGAACAGTGACTTTCTACTCTAAACCAATCTGCGAGTGCCAACATCACCAAGAACATGAAAGATAGGAAGGAAAAAGAAGGAGGACAGGGCACGCCCAAATCCCTCCATCTTAGAACTTCTGACCCCCATGTACAAAACTCAGACCCCTCTGTACAAGGCCTAAAACCCCCCTGTACAGCACTCAAAAATCCGTCCTTTCACTTTGTGACTACTTCTATTATAATATCTAAACTTTTGTAATTTCTTGTTCTTCCTGCAAAGTTAGTAAGTTGTTCCATAAATCAAATTCAAAACCACAGGGGTTTCCAGCTGCATACCAGGATCTCAGATGCTTTTGACCTAGACCCAGAACATCCAAGAGTGTATAAGGGACACCTTGGGTTCCGACAACATAGGACAGTGCTGATAGAGGGAACTTGTCGGGAAGTGTGCTCTTAATCACAAAGAGGAAAGTTTTGCTGCTACAGGTCTTCCAGCTTCCATGACCTGATATGAGGTAGACTGAAAGTAGACAGCATTGGTGTCAAAGAGAAAGACCAGAAGACCAGCTCATAGCCCAGGTTCTCTCTACCCTCATTCTATTGCTGCAAAGTCAGGTGAATAACGATCCATGGACAATGGATTACTAAAAGCATCTTCTCAAGGATGCCACAATCCTTCATGAACTAGTTACTGTGCCAAAAGGCATACCATACCACACACACACACACAAACAAATGTAGCAGGCTGCATAAAGGTTGGTTTAAGCAGAATTTAGTGTCATTGATAAATGATTAGGTGTTTCTTCATTTTTCATAGTGTGATTTCCTCAGTTTCAATTCCTTGGTGTGATTCTCATGGGCCATGTTTCCTGCTTCATTTTTGTATCACTCAGCTCTATGCTCCTTTTTATCCTGACACTCCCTGTTACTTATTTTCCTCCTTCATGTTGCCCATGCCAACAAAACAGCCTGCAGTACTGGGGGAGATGGTCCTTTCTTCTTTCAGGTATGACAGAAGGAGGAATTACAGGAAAGCCATGTCTATTTCCTGTACCTCCAGAATGAAAGCACCAGCTTAACCACTTCAGAGGAAACAGACACCCACTACAAAACAGATATTCTGAAGTTTCTAGATGACTAGTTCTAACAAATATCTACTGAGAACACACAGGTAAAATTTTTCCTGAGTCTTGTACCTCAGCCATATTTCAGATCACTTTGCAGGAGAGTTAAAATTGCCAACTGCTCCAAAGCAGAGCGCAGGCACAGCTAGAATTGTACAGAGCTATGTAGTTTTATTTAAGCATAAATAGTTTTTCCCTGTTCTTATTCCTAACAAAACAGTACTACTTGAACTGAAACTGCACAGAAAATATACATGAAACTTTTGGGATGGAATTTTTTGATCTAGAAGATCAATATTTGACATTATAAACATCAAAGCAAAATAAGAGACAGCTATAGCTCAGGTGTTAAAGTACACTTTCTAGTTCATTGACCTGCCCATCAAAATAACAGTAGTGTGCATTTATGCTAAAAGGAATGTATTGTTTTCTTCTCCTAAATAAGAAAGGTGCACAAACTACAAATAACACTATAGACGTTTTTTAGCCCTCTTCCACATTGATTAGAGTGAGCTCAGTAATTTTTTTATGGGGGGAAAAAACCCAAAAATCAGAGAATGCTAGTTTGTCAGACTCAGATTTCTGAAGGAAAGACTCCTTGGGTACCTGCATTTTCAATGAAATACAGCCAGAGAACTCCCGTGAAAATTTCTTCTGTCTGCTGGTTCATCTGGTTGGTGACTGTTTGGGGTTCCTTGCCATACAGCCTGCTCAGGGCACAGGGCTTCAAGCTTGCAGAGCTTCTTGGAAGTTCTGTTACACCTTTCAAATTACTGCTGAACAGAAATTCTGTAATAAAGATTCATGTCTTTAAGGTACTCTATATTTTATCTCTCTGATATAGTTGGAAATTATGTTCAGTATGTTGTTAAAGCATTCCTTAAACAGGCAAGAATTTGGTATACTTCATAAGTTTAACTTGAGAAACTGGCAGATAAAACACACAGTGGTATCAGTTACAGATATAAAATTTTAAAATATGCAAAGAAAAATATCATAATCCCATTTACAAAATTAAAGAAGACCCAATATACTCCAATAACACTACACAGATAAATAATATAAAGTTCTCTACCTATTTCCCAGATAGGCAACTTTGCTAATTTTCTTAACAAATTGAAAGCATGGCAAGAAAGATATTATGCATGGATAAGAGACTTCATTACTAGACAATGAAAATTTAAAGATTGCTTTGGAAATACTCAAAATTGACTCTGATCCTTCTGTGAGCACAATATGCTGTATGCCATTTGGCCTGTCAGCAAATTCTTTCTCACACAATTTAACTCAAATCAGTCCTGAAATTCCATAATTCCATCAGCTAAATCATTTTTCCTAGGAAATATTGCAAAAAAAATAATAAAAAAAAAACAAACAAACAAAAAAAAAAAAAAAAAAAAAAAAAAAAAACAACAAAAAAAACCCCAGCATGCCCTCAGAGGAGTTTTCTAACCTCAATCTCTTATTTCCCTCTCCAATTGTTTGGGGTGGTTTTAGACATTAAGCAATGCACGTAAATCTAAGTAAGCTGGAACTATAATCATGTCATTACGAATTTATATAAATTCATACAAAAGAGTGCCTATTAAATTTACTTTGAAATAAATGGCTGTTTCTCCATTACACATTATGCTTTACTGGATAAAATGCTAATATGCAACTGTCTTTATAACCCTATGCATCTCATCCAGCTTTATCTTTTAGCCACTGCTTGTAAGCATTCCCTGACCCACTTGATAATCATTTTACTAAGTCATTGCAATGACATACAGCTTGTCATCTGGATTAATTTCCAATCCATAGTCATATCTGTTACTTTTGCTCACAAGATTTAGCTGAACACACTTCTTTCAAATGAGCTGTTAAAAAGAACCATAAAATCCACTATACAGGTCCAGATCCAAAGTCTGTTACTATCATGTCCTTTTACTTTTTTTTTTTTTTTTCCCAAAACCAGCCAACGTGAACATCTACAAATGAATATTAAAGCAGAGGAGGTGATACAGGGATACCTCCCTGGTAGACTCCCCCAGATTCCACTGAAGTGTAACATGACAAGTTGCTAGCTAATCAAGCTAACAAGTAGCTTCATTGTTCTAAAATAAAAACCTTTTTGTGGCTAAAGCTGTAGGAAACTGAGCCTAGATATTCTTTTCTTGTTGGTTCAAATATCCATAACAAAAATCTTGCAAACATCTTAAATCAGATTAAGCTCCTCTCTCCTCTCTCCTTCATGACCTCCATCCAGCCTTTTGCTCCTTCACCTTCATGCTATGTGCTGCAGTATCAGTGAAATCACAGAAAGAAATCTGAATTAAGGAGGCACTTCTAAAGTTATTTTCAAGCAGGGTATTGTCCTACAGCAATGTGTGTACAGTGCAGTTGCTCACACTCCTCCAGTACAACTCTGCTGCTGAGTCCTGGGATTGGGATAGGCACAGTTGGAAGGCTGAGGAATGGGGACAATTTAATCTGGCTACTGAGACAAACATTGTTTGCAACTCCCCTGTAAAGAGACTAATTTTATGCATGAAGGGAGACTTAATACAGTGAGAGTCTAGCTTTCAAATACTATACATTATATGAAATGTTATGGTTAGAATGTTGTATTTCAAGTAATTTAGCAATATTCATTTCCCCAGCACTGATCTATTTTTCCACAACAGGTTTTTTGAAAGGGAAGTTCAGTCCCTGGCACTGTTAATCCAAATCACACAGGGAATTAAGTGGAAAACAGGATGAATTAATATAATGCAGTCACTCAACTTGCTCTTAATTTCTAACAGCTGGAATTATAATAAACAGCACACAAACTTGACAAAAGTATTAAGTATTTCCAAAAAGCTAGTGTGCATGGCTTGCCACATCTTTGCTGTTTGATAATCACTACATTTGAATAATTTTACTGATGTGTTTCTCAAGCTTGCTTAGAAGAACATTTGCAAGATATTTTTAGAGTGCATCCTTCATTCAGTGTGGAATTTTTGCTGTTGGAAAGAGCAGTGAGATAGAGCTAACATGACAAATCATCTTGCTGCTACTCACCTATTTATTATTCAAGTCCTTAAAGTTAGTTACAAAGATTTTTCTAGAACTTCATATGAAGCTGCTGCCCTGGCATTCCCTCTGTTTATAAAGACATACATGGAAACATCCATTTCTCAGCAATAACCACTAATGACTCCACAGCTGCTCCAGCATCTTCTCCAAGCACTTCATGCTGAATTTCTTATCAGGCTGATCTGAAAGATTTAACTTCTTTCAACATGCTAATTGTGACAAAGATCTCCTAACAACCTAATTTTCAGAAACACTACCCTCTTGGCCTCATAAGACAACATATTAACATGTATGGTGGGTATAAATAAAATTTAAAAAAATACTTATTCAACAGTAGGTTTATAATTAAAAAATTAATGCTGTTTAAGATCTGAAGTGTTTCCTAGTGAAGGACACAGTTTGTATAAAAGCTCTGGTGGAAAGGAGTGGCTGGAGAGCAGGGAAGGAGGGAACTAAAACCTCAAAGTACAGAAGGCTTTAATTGTGAATTTGAGTAAGTCCTTCCCATACCTAACACAAAAATAATACCTTGAGGAAAAGACTATTGAAAATGAACAAAAACAATGAGTGATTACAAACCTGAAAGTTGTTTTAGTGGTCTGTATGCACAGAACAGGAATTTTTTTTTACATTTTAATTTCAGACCAGTTTACTGGATTGATATGTAGTTCAGCACAGAACATCATGACTGTCTATAAACAAGTCTGCTTCACAAATGGCCACATATCCATTGGAGTCCCTCAAAGTCCCATCAGATTCTACCATTACATTTCTTAGCTGGTAAGAACATCACAATTCTATGTACCAGCAGTGGTTGAAATGTAATGGCCTTTTATAGAAATAACTACTGTGTTTTACTTTGCAAAAGGAAGTAGTAGTAAACATTGTGCTAGTACCCTGATCCAGACAAAAGTGAGTTGCTTTGTCCATGTATCATCCATTCTGCTGAAAAAGGTTGAGAAGAAACACAAGACAGGAAATAAAGTACAGCTTAGCACAGGGGAGAAAAGTACAAATTCCTTTGATTCACTAAAATAACATTATACCCAACCCCCTCCCACTCCCACCCTCACTGAAGTTACAAAAGCAGTGGATTATTTTCTGTATAGCCCTAGCCTACTTTATTTCACAATGTGGAGTGCAGGCAGTATTTTGAAACACAAAGTACCAGGAAAGAGGCAAATGAATATAGCAAATCTCAACAGTGAAGGGATGTAAAAAGCACTAGGAAAAGAAGGGAGTATATTAGCCCATCAGTAAGCCATTGACTCAAGAAAATAGAATCCCAACAGTGGTTTCATCCCTTATTTATGTCCTCACTCTCCCTAAAACATCAAGATAATTGCAATTTGTTATTGCTCTCTTATATTCCTGAGGCTGCCATTTGTCAAAAATGCAGAGCTCACCTTTGGTGTGCAACACTTTTGTGGTTCCTATATCATATCAACAAATTTGTCCACTTACAAATTTTTATATACACATAAATAACAAAATACATTTAAGTTTGAATAATAATCTTTATTTCTTTATTAGCTTATTTGTAAAAGTTACATTGTAATCCTGAGCTACTGCTTTTATACATTTAGCGTCATACAAAGACAGATCATTTACAGTTCAATCATTTACATTTATTGTGCTCCAAAATCCTTATCTGAATATCATTTTGACTTAGCAGGAACATAGATAATTTAAATTACATGTATCCCTGAAACATCCATATTAATTTACCCATCTGACCCCATTAGCTAAATTACTAGTTGTCTAAATCACTCAGGACATTCCTTCTGAATTTAGCAAAAACTTGTTTAAAATTATAAAGATGGGCAGTGCAAGAACTGGTCCCTCAATCCTTTGTGAATACATCATTAGAAAAAACTTTCTGTTTCCGTATTCTCTTGGCAAGTCAGTGCTAAATTGATTAGATGTACTTTGATGGAATGGTCCAAGTAATAGTTTACTAATTTCCTTATTACAGCAGTTAATGAGAATTTACAGTGTCTCCCTTTGCAGTGACCAGTGTCATAACTCTCCCAAGAAGGGAAAATCTGATGTGATCAAAGGAAAGTTAGAGGTAACCCATCACCATCTTATTGTCATCTACATGACACTGAAGTTTTACAAACCAAGTCATATGAAATGCTTCCCTTAGACCCTGTAAAGGAACTTGTATGAATAACCAGAGCTAAGTTCCATAATCCGAGCATGGCTTTTAGGATTTGCCAGTTAAAAAAAAAAACAAAACGAAACAACAACCAGAACAAACCAAACCCAAAACCTCAGTTCCAGGATCCTTGAGGAAAAAGCATTTATCCTAACTGAAATCCAACCCTGGATAAATGGAAATTTAATTGGACTACCAAAATAGCATCTCTTTACCTGAAAATCTCCAAGCATACAGTGTTTACAAATGTCTCTCTAGCAACAGTGTCAGTCTTTTAAACACTTACAACTTTCATTTCCTGAATAAGGTCACTATGATCTTAGGCAAAAGATGCAGTAAAGCAGTTCAAGCAAAATGCTTATTGCTTAGGTTTTAAAGCAAGCCACTTGAATATAATTTTAGTTAAAACGTTAAATACAAACGTGAAGCTACTGTAGAAACACTTATAAACACTCTTGCTTTTGAATTCTGATAATCTAGAAAAATGGCAGACGGATTTTAACATAACAAAGGAAATGTAAAACTTAATACTGTCTGTTGAAATAAAATTCAACACCTATAAAGACAGAGTTATGAACATGTAAACACAGCTTTAGTATTCAGAGCTAGGGAATCTAGCAGCAAAACAAACTATTTGCATATTATGTAGTGCAATGAACATTTGTTCTTAGAGACCCCCCAGTCTTTAAACTACTTTGAACAGAATGGAATCCTTACAGGAAAGGTTTTAAAAGTGTCCAAGATGTAATATCCAGAACTACTAGATGTTCGTCTCTAACCTAACAATTTCTCTATGCAAAACTGTGTTCTGGATAGCTGACTTTAATGGCTCCCCAGTAGCAGGCTCGAATGAGGCAGATTAAACCTAAGAGATAAGCAACAGCCCAAGAAACATACGTTGCGTGAAATCGCCTGGCGAAATCTTGTGTACCAACCTAAAAAGAGAAAACAGTAGTGTCAAACATACAGCACTCTCTGTTCTTCAGGGAAGAGCAAGTCATATTAAGGAGAAGCATTTCAGCACCTTTTCAACTTGGGTAAGGGTAAATTAGGTATTTTATTAGCTTGATTTTACAAAACCATAGGATAATTGAGCTTGAAAGGGTGATCAGGAGACCTCTAGTGCCAACTCCCTAGTAAAAGTAGGGTCAACTCCAAGGTCAGACCAAGTTGTTCATGGTTTTAACCCAGCTAGGCCCCAGATAACTCCAAGGACGGAGGCTACACAAGCCTCTGGACAAGTCGAATGGAAAAACGTTTTCACATAATTTTCCAATTCAGTAAGATCATAAAAAAAGAAAATAAATTTGTCTCTCACTGTTTCTATTTCTGGCTTTGTTTTTATTAGGGAACTTGGAAAATCCTTCATAACTCATTTAAGATCACACATAAATAATTATTCAAGTTAAAACACAAGTTAGAGGCATAATGAGAATTACACATATGAATTCACTGGAGATATTTCCTCACATTAACTTTTCTGGGATTCTCAGGTAGAAAGTTGGCTCTAGTAACCTGTATGAGATACTGGTAAGCCAGATACCATTGGTTCCACTTAACAGAGTAACAACAGACTGAGCCTTCTCATTTGTAAATAGCTTATGAGCTGGTTTTACTCTTTACAGCTTTTACAAATTAAAAAGACTCATACATATTTCTAGTGCTTGGAATCCCATTCACCTCTATTGCACTAGAACTTATATTGCCTATACAGCAACACATATTTCTGGAAACATGGAAGTTTTGAGAGCTCTAGCAAGAGCAAGATGTTCCAGTATTTCTACAGTGAAGTGAACCATTTTCCATAAAACTGAAGTTTTTAGAGATGAAGCATCAAATTTAACATCAGAAAAAAGAGATTATCAAAGTGCCACAATACCTTTGTAAAAAAAAAAAAAAAAAAAAAAAAAAAAAAAAAAAAAAAAAAAAATCACTTTTCCTGCCTACTCAGATGAAGTCCAGAGTTTTAATAGAGATTACAAAAACCACACCAATTTAGGAAGTTTTACTCAAATGCTGGGAAAAGAAGAGCTGGTCAACTAAGAGAACTCCTTTGAACACACACCCTCCTGCACACAGTTGCAAATTTATCAGGGGACATCACTCACAGTTAATCCAACACCAATGAAGATGCATATCATTCCAATTGTGATATATGCACAGCAGCGCCTCCGTGGCAGCGCACTTCCAACAGAAGAACTGTTAGAAAATAAATGGTATTGTAAATTAAAAGCAAACAAAAAATCCTAAACCCAACCAACCAAGTAACAATCACCACAAAAACCACCCCTACCATCAACAGTAACTGTTCAGTCTCAACAGGGGGATGGAAAGAGAATGGCAATACACCATCTTAAGTTTACAGAGTTGAAAGCAAAGTCTACAGTCATATTACAAAGTACAAGACAGAGTCTTCATTTTTATTTTAAACAACTGTTGGTGATTATCTAGTACCTAAAAATCTAGGCGCTTACAAGAAAGGGAATGGTGTCACACCCACAGTTTGAGTGTGTCTACCTTCTGTACCCACAGTGCACCCCAGTAATTGTCTTGGATAGCCTTTGGATGGCAAAATTCAAGTTTGCTTTTCAGTTCCATGCTGCTTGCAAGACACCTTTCAGACTTTTAGTACATCAGCATATGGCTTCAATACTTCACTGCATCTAAGTAACTGAAAATAACTTCTACCACCCCTACATGTCATTAGTAACAACCTTCACTATCTATTTCTTGGATACTCAATACTGTTCAGTGACTAAACGGCTCTGAAGATAAATACAAATAATTTTAGTCACAGACTTGTAATTTTTTTCCATGTTCAACATCTCCAAATACTGAAATTCTTTAGGCCATTAAGCCAACTTGAAGAACATGGCAAGTCCTTCCTACTTTTCAATTTCACAGTTCTACCACAATTTACATGAGCTGCACAAATCACTTCTGACAACCAAGGTAAATAAATCCCCTGGAAGTTCTGTCACTCATCATCTAGACTATGAACTCCAGGACAGACAGCTCTGTCTCTACCTGCTGCATCAAGCTATTACAGTGCTTCACTCAGAATATAAACTGCAAATAGAACATTACATTATTTGTATGTTCTAGAAGCTCAGCATTGTTTAGCAAATACATCTTGAGTCACACATTTGCAATCATATACAGCTTACTAATGAAGAAAATAGGAAGAGTATTTAAGTCCACTGAAACACAGTTAAAAGGACTAGAAGCAGAAGTGTTTTTATAAAACATGTATTATCTATCTTAGAGGTGTTTTGAAGCATCCTGAAGCAAGCTAACATTAGTTATGTACTTCATCCCATTCTGGGAGATAACACACCTTTGGAAACAGTGTAATGCTTTTACTCATCTCATGATAGTTCAACTTATTCAAGATAAATGCATAACAGAAAAAAAGCACTGCTAAACAATTTAAGTAGTACATGCATCATATGATTGACCAAATTTCTGGCTCCAGTTAATTAACCACACAGCAAGGCCTCATATGCTTAGCATGTGACTAAATTTTTTAAGCATTTGTCTTAGAAAGCTTTCAAATAGATTGCTTTAAGCAGCTTTACTTCAACGTTATTTCTTTACAAGGAATTTCTGAAATGCTCCAAGAGAAAAAAACAAACAAACAAACACCACCACAGTCCTCAAGCTAACACAATGAGCTCCATCTTTCAAGGCAAGAGCTGAATAAAGTGACTACTCACAAGCCATTTTCAGAGGAGCTGGAAAAGTCCCCAAACAGTACTGCTCATTAGCTTCCATGGGGAAATTACTTCCTTAGCAAAACCTCACAATACATAGTGAATTGGGACCCTGGAGGGTGTCTGGGGTAGGATTAGGGTAAGAGAATTCCCAGTTGGGCAAATAATGGTATCTTACCCTCACACATACACCTCCAAACAGTCCCCCAAAAGCCACTCTACAGCCATTCTAGGAAAGAGACATGTTGTCCAATTCCAAGTTATATGTTTTAAAAATAATAAAACAAAACTGTACTTTTATAAAAGGGAAAAAGGGAAGAGACTGAGTTTGCCAAAGTGACCTTAGGTTCCCTCCTTTGCAGGATATTGTGGCTATGTACTCAGAGTTAATTCTATTACAGAGCTGGATACCATAGGATAAGCTGGTAAAAATGTCATGTTCAATACACCTAAAACATACATGGTATTTACTGTGCTGTGTCTTGCACACAGAGCCAAAGTTCATTCTGGGAAAAGAGACTTCCACTTTCAGAGCTGACTTACAGTCTTATTTTTGTAATCATAATATTGCTGAGTGTATTTTTCATCCATATTTTTCATGTGTCTCCTCCTATCCAGTTAAGAAAGGCTGAGGGAGAAACCATCAACTCAAATACCACAAAATAGAAATGTAAAGAATGTCTCAATTTAGCTGCTTTTCTCTTTCCACAGAAAGCAATGAATAAATAAATATATTAAAGTTTATACAGTCATGTAAGAGACCTAGGAGTCCAAATAAATCATTATTCATTTTTCACCTCCCAACAGTGATGTTAGCCACTGTCCTCCTCTAGATAGTGAGGCTTTCTCTACCCACCCCAAATTACACATAAAAGCCCCAAATTAACTTAGAATAAAAAAAGTTCAAACTCTATCCCAAAAACCTACCAACAGTGGCAACTTTGACAAGCACATCTGGCAATATTAAAAATGGGATCAAAAGAGCTTTCTTCATATTACAGAAGCAACCAATTAGTTCCACTGTGGGAATATGAGGGAACTCTCTGGAAAGCAGCAGCTCCTTCTTTCTTTCTGAGCTGCTGCTGAGGAAGCAAAGGCACCTGCCAGAACTCTGGACAGCAGCAGATGCCAAATAAAATATAATAAAATATATAATAAAATTATATAATAAAAGATGCCAAATCCAATATTTCATCAGGGAGTAATTAGAAGAGGGGAAAACTGCCACATGAGACCAAGGCTATAAAAGAAGTACCACAGGAAGGTCTCTTGCGCTCCAAGTAATAGGAATTATGACCAGGATTTCAAACATGCTTTTAAGAGGAAAATTAAAATGCCAATATTTTGAAGGTGAACAGCACTGCTGAAATTAGGCCTCCACAGTAGTAATGGGATTCCAACATCTCTCTCTTTCCTAAAAGTCCTTTTTGGGACAAAGGTGTTATAAATTCATTAGGATTCATAATTTTGGCAGACCTTAAAAAGTAAAATAGATAGGTTCTACAGGAAAAAAAAATAGATTTGACATTCTGTAATAATAACCTGTACCATTCAATTCCCTTTCTAGTAACTGAATTAATGAACTGAATTTTCTAGATGACTTAATAGACATCTTGAGAAAGAGAACAGCAAACAAAAAAACAGTTCCTGCTTCTTCATCATTAAATGATAAAATATGAGAAGCTTCCCTGAATCTCTCACTCTTGGAAAATAAGCTGAGAAACATCTGGTATTTAAAAATACAGAAGAGCACTAAATCAGCAAAAATAAACAGTTTCTCCCCCATTTCCAGGTGTCACTATAAAATACAACTGTATCATGACAATTTCCTCATTAGCTACATTTATTTTCCCAATGCAAGTAAGCGCCTGTGTCAGCAGAGCCACTACACATCAGTAAGGCTTCTGCAAACACCTTAGCTATACTGACATGACAGGTTTATAGTCCACTTCCAAAGAGATCTGGTCATTTACCAAATAAGATTTTATTCTCTATAGCACAATTAATTTCCTACATTTCCCAAGTCATTTTGCAAGACAAAACAAGTGCGTCACAAAAAGTTGTATCACAATGGTAGCACATAGATGGAATTATAAACAGACAAGAAGATCCTATTTCCCCCTACATTCAGATATGAGATACCTTTGTTTAGGTACTATGAGGCATGATGGTTTTACTTCTCCCTGAACACTGTTTCATTATTAACTTTTCCATATAATAACTTCTGATCTCCCCTGCAGTTTCAGAAGACATCCTTGATTTCAAGATCTAGTATTCATCAACCAAATGGAAGGTCACAAACAAGCTATTTGCAGAAATTCACCACAGTTTTAAAAATATTTGAAAGAAAATCATGAATCTGAAAGTGTCAGCCAATGTCTCCTTGAAAAACCTACTGTTGTAGTGATTCAAGGTGCCTTTTGCCTTAGTCTACACTATCCTTTTTTTCAGTGACAATTATCAGCTTAATCAACAGAAGGAATGAACAGTTCTACATCTGACTACTCAGCTAAGAAGTTTTGCATTAATAAGATGAAACCCTACATTCCCTTCTACTTGACTATGCTGACCTCTGACAAAGACCTGGTAGAAAGCAGGTCACCACAGTTATTTATTTCATTGTCATGACTCAAAGCTGTGTCTCACCTATGCTGTGTCCTAAATCCATGTATCAGAAACGTTTATGCTGCTGGAAGTGCAGAACTCCCAACCATCGCATCTCAAATGTGGGAAAACACCAAGCAACTCACTCAAAGCTAAATTACAATACTCCACAGTTTGGATCCTCAGCCCAAGGACGGACATGCCCACTTGTTAAAATTTGTTTTGCATTCTGCAATACAGTTGCCATGCAAGCTGTAATTATCACAAATTGCACTGCAGAGAGGCTCCCACTTTCCTGCATACGGATAGCACGCTTTGCACTTTATGGAGGAGAGCACTACAAAAAACTTTGAGTTCAGCTGGAATTTAAAACAGAAGCAACATTAATCAACAGAGGACAGACAAAAAGAACACGTGCTCTGACTTTTGACTGTTGCTTGGAGCATAGTTTATTTTGCTGCTGTTATTGTTAGGGTTGGGTTTTTTGTTTGGTTGGTTTTTGTCTTTAAGGTTAAACAACAAATTACACTGACCTAAGGAGTGTCAAGAGAAAAGCCAAGGTCAGCTAAGAAGGGTGGCATAAAATATAAAACACAATTGCAATTAGTTTTAAAATAAACCAAACAGCAAAACTCCAACATCTCCTCAAAGACTGAACAGACTTAACGTGCCAGTACACACACCCCTGCAAAGCAGCATCTCATCAAGACTGACATTATTTAACCTAAGCAAATTGGAGCATATCCACAACTCCACATCTGGTCGGTTACACCTCTGAGGTTAAACACAGCACCAGACTGACTTCTCAATCAAATACTCCAAAGAAAAGGCCATGCCCACACCTACAGTACATTTATCCTACACTTTCTCCTTCCTAAGGGACCTGCTAGTAGTTTTCCTACAACATGCAGCACAGCTGAGGTTCTCTATTCCCAGTGGAAAACACATTTGTTCCTTTAACTAGAAGTCACACTTGCCTGTCAAAGGAAGACAAATATTTAAATATATCAGCAGGACATGAATGTCTCTGAAGTAATATTTATGTCTTATTTCACACCCTGTGGCTGAGATCCCATACGAATTTCAAGTATGGTACTAGTGCAACAATTCAAATTAAGAATTCCTGAGCTCAGATAAGAAAGGCCAAACAAACACTCAAAAAGAGAGGCCCAAAAAACCCCAAACCAAAAAGCTTACAGCTCTTGTATTCTAATTTTTCTTGTTCTTCTTGAAGTAATAACAAATGAATAGACAAGTTATTCCACAGTCATTCACAAACATTAAACAAGCTAATGCATTAAGATGCTTAACACAAGTTAGTTGTTGAGTTTATAGTGTCAGTAAACCCTCTTTCAAATTAAGACAAGATTATTTCCTTTCCTCCCTTTACAATAAAGCAATTCAAGTTCTACCTCTAAAGATGACATCTGATTACTAGTGTATGAAGAGGTAAAATTTCAAGGACATAAAATGTTAATTTTAACAACCTATTCCTGTCTATTGTTAGTAGCTTATTTTGGCCTCTATCAATTCAGAGATTTTCATAAATGCAAGTGGATATGTCAAAGCTACTGATTTCTGCATGAAGAATGGAGAATTCATGTGCACACAGTATCTTCAGCCTTGAAGTTCAGATGAGTACAGCAATATAATCAGCACAGCCAACACAAAGACTTACAGAAGAAACACTGGCTACTTCACTGTAATTTACATAATCTTGCTTTCAGAGAACTTACATTTTTTTGCAGTGTGGGCATTTTGCTAGTGTGTTAAACCTCAGTTCCATCCACTGTAAAAAGAGAAAAAGTAAAAGGTTGAAAAGCAAACCTGAGAAAATGTTTGTTGCACTTCATGTTAAATGTCACTAGGAAAACATTTTTCTTCTCAGACTCTTTGACTTGTTTTTTGTTTTCTTCTATAAATGGGATGCCCTTTTGTCAATGGCAACATCGGATGTGGATTTCCATGTGAACATTTCCCATGACTTGCCTTACAGTATTACAAAATTTGCTTGACATAATGTGGTTGCATCCACAGGCGTAGTATGGGCAACATAATATTAATAGGTTTTCTTCTCTTACTTAAACACTATGAATATATCCTGAATAAAAATAAGTGTGCTTTCTTTGGCACAATTACAGACAGAAGTATTTTCCAATCTTTTCCCAACCTTGCATCATTTATGAAAATTAAGTTATGGGAATACAGAAAGATGTTTAAAGAATATTTAAGAAAGCAGATATCAGGTTTTACATCAATGAAATAGAGAACACTACTGGCTACTTTGTATGACTGTTAAAAAGATGATATGTACAGCTGTACATGGTAGGGTCACCCCATCCCACACTCAGACTAAAACCTAAGTAAGAAACAGCCTTAGTGAAAGCAATGCCTAGAACTAACTCAACCGGGGGATACAAAGCGATATATTCAAAAACAGCAGGTTCTGCTAAATTTCGTTCTGTGATAATGCAAGCATTAAACAAGCATTTTAAACATGTTTGCCTTGATCAAGGGAATAAGGCTCTTTTTCCTCTCCCTGTAAGCAGTTATTTTCTAACTGCAGCTCTCTTCCCTTGCCTTTCTCAAGTGGAGGGTAGTTGGAAGTTTTCTTGGTGATGCAAAAAAAATCACGCCGCAAGTTAAAAGCAGGGGAAGAAGCCACAGTGCAGATCCCCAGTGCCTCCATGAGGCCCTGCCTTATCTCTGTGAGAAATCTGAAGCTGTCCTAATTTAGTGAAAGTGTTATAACTGCTACAGCCACAACTCAAAATCAGAGCCCATCCTCATATGGAAAACAGCACCAACCTACAGCAAGCACCATTTAAATGCTGAGAAGAAATTAATGATTTAATGAGCAAAGATGTGTTTTCTCATGCCTTGTCGGTATGAAGAGATTTTGCTGTGAGCAAGGTTTCGAACTGTGGTATTTATTGAGCATTTTCCTACCTCTTGAGTATCTCCCTCAGTTTTTTTGTTTTTTTTTTACTTGGGGATAAATCTCCACTAAAAAGAAATCCATCTTTTATTTTCCTGTTCTGAAATATCCATTTACACATTTACAGGACAACTATGTAACCAGTATTATTTGTTTACAAAACTTGACCAAACTGATTTAGCAGAGTTTTATTTTATTCCTTAATAAAAATTTTGTAATGCTCCCTAACCAAGCAAAGCTTTTTAAGAGCATTAATTCTACTTCCACATTCCTGGCAGAGGAGCAAGTTAAGTATTTTTCTGCATACCTTTCAAAAACCTACTCAATTTCTCTTAATTCTACACAGTGAAAGTGGGATAAAATGCAATTATCAGTTTTGGAGATGGAGAGAGACCTCACCAGAGCAGTTATTTCAGCTTTTTAAACTGCAATTCCAGAAATAAAAGGAAGTCTAATTCCAGGATCTATATTCTACCTAATTGTAATTCAACTTCACTTTTATACACCAGTTTCAATTCTATATCACAGTATAGGCAACTCCATTTCCTTGGCTACTCATTAATGATCTTTCCAGAGTTTTAAGATTTCTAATTATTAGCCCAAATTATTAATGGCTACAAACTCAAATGCATTTGGGCTCCAATTATTGATGGAAAAAGGAGTCAGCAATAATCTGTTTTCATTGAGCGATACCTGGAAACAACAAAAGCAGTAGCTGTTATGATGCCTTTTATACAAACCAGAAGTATTTGTAGAAAAAGAGCAACACTGTGACAAGACTTTCAAAGTACAAGAACTCAAATCATATTAGCACAGTGGGGAAAGGTTATGTTTGTGTACATTCTAAATCATGATTAAGCTGGCATTTTTTACCCATGCTCCAGAGTGCTTTGAAGTACCTAATATTGATTCATGTTGTTAAGAAGTTACAGTTACATGAAATTTAGCTCTCTGTTGAGAATACAATGATTTTTTTTTTTTTAATTGGAACAATACAATATATACAGCCCAAATCCCTGGTTAGATGTACTGAAACACAGATGAAGAGATAAGGAATACAAAACTCATCAATATGTCAACTGTGGACAAAACCAGACATCCATCAAAGGAATGATTAGAAGAATAGTCAGACATTTTCCTTCAAAGCCTACAATAGTTCTCAGTGCATTCAACACAAGACAGTGAAAAAAAAAAGGCCAAAACAAAAGACATATGTACATAAATACATACACTGTCCTACATACAGCTACTGATGCAAAAGAAGCTTCCTCTCCATTCCCTTCTGGTCCTTTGGGAAAGCAAAATACTTTCACAAACTAAAACGTATCTTATTTTTCTGAAAAGTTTAATGGGTTTTCTATTCAATTATTTCAGAAGAAATAATTTTCATATTTGATTACTTTAAAAAAACAAAATTGACAAAGCATAGTGCTTAGCCTGTAGCCTGTGGCTTCCATAGCTTGTTCCTGGCTTCTTGTCCCTGAGGTTCCTCCGAAAACAGGACAGTAGCAGGAAGATGGCAGACAGGGGGAGGACACAGGGACAGCCCTCCCTTGACCCCCATTTCCAAAGGCAACTCAGCCACTCACAGCCACAGACCACAGCAGGTAGAGGTCCCTCAGAGAGGAGTAGCAGGGGATGACTTACTGCTGGCAAAAAAGAGTAACTGCACAGCCCAAGCCCAAAAGCTCTCAAAACAGCCCAAATGAGAGCAAACTCATATTCAGCAACACAGTTAAACCTCCCTCTTCCTGCCCTCTTTTTCTATTCTATCCCTTTTTCCACTTGTCAAGTCCAAACCTGCCAGAAACAGTAGAAACCTTAACACAGAAAGAACTTCTATCAGGTTACCAAGGGAAAAAAAAAAATCTGATTAACAAGATGTGAAGTATCGATAGTTTGGCTACAATTTCACTTCAGTACTAAGCCATTCTTCCAGCTGAGACAGAGAAACTTTAAGGCACTCCATAGCAAGGAGTGTGGTTTTCATAATTTGTGAAAAGAACTCCACCATGTGCAGAGGCAAGCAAAACACAGTCATGTTTTCCAGTGGAAAAAAAAGGTGGTGAACAAGCTGATGCTCTTAGAAGAACACAGAACATGACAATTCGACTTTTCCATCCCAGGGATTCTAGCTTTGCTTGTCTATTTTATTTATTTTTTAACTGCCAAGTAAAGTAAAAGGGATAGCCTACTGAGCTGCTGAGAGATGTATCTAGCACTACATATTTTCTTCACAACATGGAGATATCAAAAGGCAGAAATACTAACTCAAAAACTGAACTTCCAGGCTGGCCAAAACACTTTTTTGTTGCTTCTCTGCTCATTCTCAAATCCAAGCAATTCCCTGATTTTTCTTAACTAAAATTTTTATTTTTCAGAATCTCAGACATAATTACAGAAAAAAAGTGGAAGCAAAAGACTGGTGGGAAAGCTGTGTAATATGAGGTAAAAAACACTTTGTTTCTTGATAACTCAGCATAAAAAAATAGCAAGCTTCCAATTTCTAATGGTTCAGAGAGTTGCTTTTCAACATATCATGAAGTGACAAATTGATCTTATCCTGGCAGAGAGGACTACAAAGTTCAAAATGTTGCAGTTCCCTAGAGCAGCCAGAAGATAGGAACTTGCATATACAAATCCCAAACTAGAAAACTTAGCCTTTTAAGGCATAATCTAGTAGTTATGGGCAAATCCAGACTTTATGGATTTGTTTTTTTTTCCCTTATGTTCACCTGAAGTAGTTCATAGTGTAAACTACAAAGTTAAACTGGACTGTACTTATATAAAGTAAATAGGTGATCAAGACAAGTAAAACTCCCATGCCTGTGAAAGTCCCTCCAGATAGGCCAAAAAGAAAAGGCAAACAGAAAACCCACCTCAGCTATCTTCAGTTTCAGACTACTGTTCTTTAGCAAGGGTTATAAGAAATTATGTGGTTTTTAATATATAGGCTGCATTAATAGACAGAATATTTCTAAAGCATCTGCTCCAGTTAGCACATTACTTGTACATTCCTCATCGTACTCCTATTTGCTTTCAGAAAAAAAAAAAAAAAAAAAAAAGAAAAGAAAAGAAAAGAAAGAAGCATAAGGGCCATCTCCAGCTCCCTGCACTCATCACTTACTATAATAGTGAAGACATTACAGCACACCTGTCCTGGATTCAGATTCAGCTGGGAGTATTAATTTTCTTTTTAATAGCTGGTACAGTGCTCTTTTGGATTCAGTAACAATGTTGGTAACAAGCTAAGGTTTTAGTTGTTGATAAGCAGTGTTTACCCTAAGTCAAGGACTTTTCTGTTTCCCATGCTCTGCCAGCAAAGAGGTGCACAAGAAGCTGAGAGAGAGTACTGCCAAGACAGCTGAGCTGAGTTGGCCAAAGGGATATTCCATACCATAGAACATCATGTTTGATGGGAGTTGGCTGGGAGATAATGATCACTCCTGGGGCACTGGCTGGGTCAGCAGGTGGTGAGCAATTGTATTGAGCACCACTTATTTCTCTTGGGTTTTAGTCCTCTCTTTTCATTACTATTATCATTGTTATTATTATCATTAGCAATATTCTTTTTCCATTTCAATCATTTAATTGTTTTTATCTCAACCCACAATTTTTACCATTTTCCCAGTTCTCCTCCCCACCAGGGCAGGGGGGCTGGGTGGTGTTTGCAGTGAGCAAGCAGCTGCGTGGTACTTTAGCTGCTGGCTGGGGTTAAGCCACAAAAGCACCTCACTGATTCATAAACCTGAAGTGACTTGAAGGCACAAGCCTATTCCATTACAGAGCCTACCACAAGCCAACCCTTCTCTCCCTGCTGGTACAAGATGACATTGAATGGCATCCCCCAAGCTTCCCTTTTCCTTGCACAACATGCACTTGAGTATTCTCTGATCTTAATGTCTCTCATACTCCTTTGTTTCAGGAATGTGCTACCTCTCTTGTGACTTGTTTTCTTTAACTGTACCCCTTATCTAGTAATTTCCTACAACTCACAAACCTGAAAGAGATTCAGTCACTGCTGGATGATGAAGCCAAAACTAGCTTACTTGTATATTGCAATCAAAATTCAAGTGTGCCAGCACCTTGTCCATTTAGAAGATTACAGAGAGTTTAACAGCAGAAGAGCATTTGTGCATCCTTCCACTTCAAAAATGGGATCAACTGGCACTCTCACAAATCAACCAAAACCTCTAGTTCTCCAACAACCTACAGATAAGCCAATGGCAAGTCCCATAATCAACAGCTTTCTGGAGCTCATACAGCAGTGACAGAACTGCTCTCTTGGCCACTGCAGAACACAGCCACCATTGCAAACCTAAACAGAACCTGGAAGACCAACTTCCTCTTCCAGCACTGCCCACTCTCACATCACGAAACAATAAGACATGGGCTTTAACTATCCACGTACAGAAAGACTGTTAAAAAGTTTTCTTGAAATACATATAAAGATAACTAAATACAGACCAAACACTCATAATAATGAGTAAAGAAGTTTTAGTTCCTCAATAATGCCAGAGACTGAGGCAATACACTCTTAAAACTGCTTACAACAAACAGCTTGAGGGATAGCACAGTGAGGCAAGAAGGAGAATCTGATGCTTTACTTACAAGGAATGTATTTCCACAGTGCCCACACACCACTCTAGTTCCATCTGGTGGAACTGGCAAGGCAGGTTGAGCTGGCTGCTCCTCTGGAATCAGCATTACTGGACCAAGAGTAATGATGCGTCTACTGTGTTAAGAACATTAGATACACATGTAATTAAGTTAGCGAAAGAGAAGGACGATGTGTTCAAGCAGTTAGCTCAGTCACTACCAAATATTTTTTTTACATGTTTAAACTATAATCTACTTGTTAAACAGCTGATGCACCCAGTTTTGGTTGCTCTCCAAAGCATTTTCAGTTTTAAAAATATTCTCTTTCCCTATAAGATCAGCCATAGAAGCCCAAACCCAATATCAAAGACCTGAAAGCATATGACAGACACGCTCCTCAGAAAAATGAAAACTTAATACCCAGGCTGAGCAAGCCTGAGAATTGAAATGTACGTACCCATGTGAAACATGTAGAAAGAGTAAGGATCTTCCATAACCTAGTTCTCCTTCCCACACTACTGACAATCACGTCAATATAAGAAGCATATCCATACTTGTTCAGTAAAAATTCCATTCAAATTGAGTAAACTAAAAAGGAAAACCACCCTAGGTTGACTAAATAAAATCTATTTACTCTAAAGTTAAGTATTTGGTTTTATGTTCAGTGTGTCGCCAGTTTAGTTACACAATTTGTCAGTCCAAAACAACAGTACCCAAATTAACCAACTCAGAATGAGGCTTCTTAGAATGAAAAAAGCGAAGGGGAAAATTAAAGCAATATTTAATTTGCATTGCATCTCTTCCATATACAACCAAAATTGTATTGTGAATGGTTTTCCTTCAATCTGGAGTCTTCCATTTAGGTCAGACTCCCAGCTTTCTCCTTCAAAGTACACTACACCAATTTTGCTCAGTTTCTAGCAAGACAAATACACAGGCTATCTAAGGAAAACTGCTTGCACGTATGATTTTGAGACTATTTTAATGAAGTTAAGAAACTTCTAATTTAGTTTAGTTACCAACCATGTGATATATTATAACTGAACTATCCCATGAACATTTTTGCACTCTGAGAAAATGTTTGGAAGTCCTACCCAACCAAGTGTTAGTAAAAATGAGTAATTCCCACAAGTCTCAAACTATGTTTCAAAACCAGTATGGCCAATAGACTGGTGACTAACTAGGGCACTTGTTGGGGTAGAACTCCCCTCCACATATCTGCAGACTCAGCCTTCCTCCCCATTTCTCCTGTTAGAGCTGCACCACTTCCAATCAAACTCCTCCTACCTCAGTGGAATCTTTAACACTTTAAGCCCAATGGTAAGAGCAATCACTATGGCAACCACAATTGCTTCTTTTATAACAAGTGTGCACATTAAATTTGAGAACTGAAAGGAGAATGAAAACTCAGCATAACTAAGCTACTACTCCATCTCCCATCTCACTCCAAATCCCTACTCTGAACTTAGCCAAGTGAGTATTCTGTGTGGTTACAATAACTAAGTCTCCAAGAAATTATGAATGTTAAGTACCAGAAATGAGAAGTCAATTTTCTTCTATTGTTCTTTATATTACTTTTGCCTTACAAGTAGTTATATAATGGGACACACACATCTGAGACTTAAAGAAAATGAAGAAACTTTTTTCTTCTTTAATTTTAAAAAATATATTCAAAATGGACACTAGCACTACCTGTGTCTGCAGCAATTCAGTAATGCTCTGTAAGTGTCCATGTAAAGAGACCGAGGCTTTGAACCTCTTTTAGTTTTAAATACTCAACTCAAAGACAACAGTTGCTTTAGAGAAAACCATCTCAAGGCACTGTAAGTGTTTTATTCTTACCAGTTTGGTCTTGGACAGCCTATTTTCCGAGATGTATCCTTACAGATAAGGAGACAGTTACATTGACATCTAACATACTTCTTCCCTGAAGGAGGATTTTTGATTGGCTAAACAAAAAAAAAAAAAAAAAAAAAAAAAAAAAAACCCAAAAAAAAACAAAACAAAAAAAAAAAAAAACACCAGAGAACACACATGAGAAGTCATAGCAATTCACTTTTTTCCACATAACAGGAAGACAAAGCAGAAAAACTTCAGTGAAAAGTTCTTGTTAACAGAAATATACTTCCTCTTACAGAAGAAACTTCAGAGTCAACACAAAATTCAAATTTTTTTCTTTCTTAAGAAATGAAAATTTCCTTAGTAGAACAAAAAATTTCTGCAAACTCATGGAAAAACATTCGTATTTTAGCAATGACAATTCAAGGCTTCAGTTAAGTTTGGTTTTTTTTTAATGTGAGTTTAAATGGTGATATATTTCTAAAAAAACCACCCAAAACCAGTCAAAACATCAAACAACCCTTCTTGCCTGGTACAATGGCTTTATTCAACAGTGAAAGGATCACAGTCTGTTTCTTGGTCACTAAGAGACTATGAAGGCATCACCGAACTGTAATCCTATTTCAAACTGTACTGAAATTATCTTTCTCCAACCTGGGAGTCAAGTTCCAATGTCCCTTTCATGCAGCAAATCAAAAGGTGCACAATACTTTGTTTGGCTTGAAACATTATATATTGGAGAGGAAAGTGACTATCAGTGGCAGGTTCTCTACTCTCTCTTCTAAGTGGAAAAAAATTTCCTGCAGTTTTAAAGCTTCCTGCTTTCAGGACATAATTTAAAATTCTTTTCATATAACAAATATATAATAAATCCATGTAATAAATCTAATCCAGTGTTTTTCATACAAATGCTTGCAGAAGCTATGGAGCGCTGCAGTATCACATCCCAAAACTAAAACTGTCAGGAGGAAAAAAATAAAAGGAGGAGGCCAAATAGCGAAGACTTGAATTAAGAGGAGAAGAAACAAACCAGTCTGTTATCACTGGAAAAGAACCTAGGACTTAAACACTTCAAAGTTGTTTTACTGTGGTTTTTTACAAGCTAACCAAGTGACTGAATAGTATTTCAGGAGAAAGGCATTTATCCAGGGAAAGGTGCGGGTTCATTATTTGTTTCTCCCACATATAGAATAACTCAATTCTACACTGTTCTTCAACCCATCAAAACCAATTATATCCTTCTTTACAGAAGAGTAATTACTTAAATGACATCTTTGCTTTTTGTCCTCCTCAGGAGACATTCTGCACAGCCAGCTTGACCACATGAAGATTTATTCTAACTGCTTGTGACCACCCTCGTGCCAGCACGCCTCCACCTCGCACGCCAGCCACACTGGCAGTCAACTCGGCTGGCTTGTCCTTTTCCTTAGGGGTGGCAGGAAGGGACCCAGCTGGTCAGGTGAGGACATCAGTACTGCCCTCAGTGCCCCCCACAAAACACCAAAAATCCATTTTACCGTAGCTTCATTGCAGACTGTGCATTTAACCACATGTTGGTGTAGCTTGCCATCTAAATTGATTAGTGACTGGCACACACGGCAGTTTATCACAGGAACATTGCTGGCATCTGGACTTGCAATGGCAGTGTACGGAGGGGGAAGCTCTGCTGCAAGAGACAAAGAAATCTCAGCTGAAAAACCAGAGGATCCTAAAACGCTTCCAGCAATTATCGTTTCCAGCAGTCACAGGCTCAAAAAAGAAAAAAAAAAATCCACACCTCAAACTCAGTGCTTAGTATAAACATAGAACAAAACTAAGTTTGTTTTCTTCTTCTCCATAACTTCTGTGTACACAAACACCACCCATAGTTACAGGTAAAGCAAACCAGCAACACAAACATACAGTAAATCACCCCAGAAATCTGGATCCAACAGAACTCATCTATGTAACTTTATTTCACACCAACCTTTTGCAGTCCACAGAAAATGCATGGAGAAAAAACACTAAAAAACCCCAAACCTACTACAGATTAGTAGAGACTGGCTTTTGAAGAAAAAGACCCCAGCAAATAAAAAAAAACACAGGTAGGAAGAGTCACAAACAGCATTCACAAATATCTAAAAAGACTGAAATACAGACAAGTGTTTATCATATATTAGAAGATACTACAGGTAAAAATACAAAAAAGTCCTGTTAAGAAAACAGGTCTCAGGAAGTGGCATGAAATGCTTCTTTTTTGAGTACAACAGCAAATATATGCTGTCTTGAAGAAAAAACCCTGAAGTCGCAGAGTTTCTGCTTTTAAGGGTTTCAGATATTTTTCTTGTCCAGGAGCCAAAGTACCAATACACAAGACGGTCTTCAGTCAGTCTGGAGAGGCTGACACTAGGAAGGCTTTAATGGCCTCAGGCCTCCAGGGAAGAGCAGACTTCAGACTCCAGCTTTGTCAGTCTTGAGCCCACATCCAAACAGGGAGGAAACACTGAAGATTCTCTGAGGCTTAAGAATCCATGGAAGGAAAATAATTCAACACAGCAATCTCTCACAAGCTTATCACCACAATTCTTTGGCATATAATAGCACTGACTTTTATTTCATCAAGAAGTTCAGGACTTTTCAGGTAAGCAAATACAGAACAGGCATATTCAGTAGTTCATACTTAGCTTTTTTTAATACTAGTAGTTCAAAATGCTCTGCAGCCTTGGGCTTCAATAAGTTTTTCAAAAATTACATCCAAGCAGCTAACAAAATCTTCAGAGAAGCAATGAGAGATCAGCCTACTTCCCATTTACCAACAACACTGAACAGAGCAATATCTGCTGGAGGGTGGTGAGGGAAATCACAGGCTGCTATCAAAGCTGACAAGCCCAAGTATTAAATTTAAGCCTGTAAGAAAGCGCTCATCACTCCTCCACTGTCTTGAAGTGAATGTCATAAGCTGGAGGGATATAAGAAACCCTGTCTGCCCTTCAGATCCAAAAGTCATCACACACCTTTGAAATGCATGCTGAACAGCCATGCTGCTATTGCTCTTTGCTACTTGGTCTATATATGACCCAGACCTGTGCTTGATTTTAACTCACAGAGGCAGCAGGAAGAAGATTGATACCTTGAGAGTCTCAGAATCACATCTAATATAAGTGAGTTATTTCAGATGAGAAACAAAATTAACCTATATGCAGCAATACAACTCTGAATTCATGACACTAACTGATGCTCTGTTTCTTGAGGAAGTGAACTTTGCACCTTCAGCTCTGATACATTACTTACAAAAAACAACATCCTTAAGAAGTATCAGGAAACAGTACCGTTATTTCTTCTGTTTGTGAGGAAATACATTCTGAAAAAATGCAGCATCAAAAAAAAAATATTAAATATCAGTATTTTGCAGTACTGTGATACCCTATTTTAAGTAAGGCTGCCACACACAGGACATGAGACATTACAAGACATTAAAAAACAAACACACACAAGACAAAACCCCGAGCCACACACTTTGGCAAGTAGAAACAAGCTCAAGCCTACCAGAGCACTCCAGAAATCAGGTTAGAGTAACCATCGTGGCAAAGTCAAGGCTGCTCCAGTGGGTTCTGGCAGTCAGCAGACTGCTTAACTGCTCCTGCAGTGAGCAGCTGACACTTTCTGGCTAGGGGAACAGGCAGCCAGAAAACAAAAGGCATGTTCCAAAGACTAAATACCAGACTCTCTGTCAAGACACCTCTACAGTTCACTCCCAGCTTTAAGGTTGCTTTTCTGAAAAGCAACAATTGTTTTACAAAAGTTCTTGACTTTGTCCTCTCCATTTAAAGTGTGACAGGTCAATTCTGTGAGCTGGGAATAGGGTGCCTGTACTAAGGCAAGCAGTATCTTTAAGGGTACCAGAAAGCAAAGAGACACACAGCCACAAACATTTCCGCTTTCCACGATCCTGGAATACTTGAAAAATTGACAACCATACCTTCTAGACATTTATAATTTTCTATACCCCTTTCCAAGTGATTACTCTTATGAAGCTGGTAAACCGAGGTGTGTGAGCCCCTACACACCGTGCCAGCCACTTCTTCAGCCTCATACTGGAGCTGCTTGGCTTCCAGGTAAGCAGCCTCGCTGTTCTTGTCCTGCTGGCTCAGCAAATATCAGAGAGCAAGAGAATAATGGCTGCTTTTCAGAGCCTTGCTGCAGCAAATAACATTTGCTGCGGAGCAGAAAGCATGAGGTATCTTGGCACTGCAACCTTCATGCTCGAAGAAAACATGCATTTTGAAGAGGTCCAAAAAACAAACCAGGAGAAGCCACCAAAATTAAATATAAAGGAAAGTATATTGGGGGAGAATAAGTGGGTGGGGGATGGTAGAAAGGAAAATAAAGATATTGTCTCAGAATTAGCTGTTCATTACCCCTTAATAAAAAGGTTTCAAAGCACATTAGCATACTTTGGTATGACTTTTTTTTTTTTTTGACAGCTTGAATTTCAGGCTAACTATAATATCTAAAACCAGTTCATAAAGGTCTGTCAGTCTGTCATGCTGGACATGACTGGGTGGTAGGCAAGCTTCACATACACACCAGGAGACATGTAATTAGATAGTGAATTCCCTGCTGCTGACATACCAGTTTACAGCTATATTATCAATTTTTCTTTAAAAAACAAAAAAATGAAAACAAATAAATACCACACACACACAAAAAAAAAAAAAAACTAAAAAAACCCCAATCAAACAAAAAAACTCCAACAGGAATTAGTTCAGCAAGATTAGCAAAGTGTCCTACCATGCAGTACTTCTGACTCCCTCTTCATCCCTACAGAACAGCGATGCAATGGAAGATACCCCATTTGCAACCTGCGAAATTCCTTGTGGTGCTTGTGCACTTTCCTCCCCTGCTAGTTGAAGGGTGGAAACCACAGAGAATCGCTTGCAGCCTACCAGGGTCAAACAGAAATTAATTTTATTTGATAAAAAAAAAATAGCTCTTTATCATGGCCTGTGAGGGGGTGGGTAACGGAAAAAGTTTAATGATTGATGTCAGAGATACATTGTTAAAAACTAAGAAATCCTGGAAAAGGCCCAAAAAACCCTAAAAGAAACAAAAAAGCACTGACTAACCATCCTACTACAGGGAACAGAACTGCTAGTTTCACCCTTTGTCAATGTTGTGAAAAGTTTCTTAAATACTGTGGCCTGCATCCACACTGAAAACATTTTTTTTGCTTGCTTGCATCATTAAGAACACTGAGCCATTACCAGGATTCAACCATCCACCAGTTTACACAGGGAAGGCTCAGCTGGGTCTCAGCTGCAGCTCAGCAAGGGAAGAGAAGGCTACCTTCAAAACATGATCTCTCTAATTTAAAGTTCAGGATGATATATTGGGCACAGTAGATAATTAAAGGGATAAACCTATTAATGTACATTCAGGTGGTAGTTTTGACACAAAGGGCTTCTTCCTTCTTCCTCTGCCACTCCATCACTATCCAGCTGATGTTAATCAAGGAAGCTCTGCAGAAAGAGTTTGCTTTGGAAGCAAAGCCAATTCTTCCACAGGAATGATTCTTCCCTCTAAGTCTAGCCTTGTGCTAGGGAGAGAGACGAAGTCTGCCAGTCAGCTGGAAAGGCTTTAGCTTGCATAGATCCTTTCACTAAGGAAAGCCGACAGAGCAAGGGAAGTAGAGTTATGGGCCTGTGCCAGAGCTCTGCTGAATTCTGTTCCACAGCTGTCTTTCTGAGAGTTCTGCAGAGCAGTTCTCAAGTGCTACCTAATATGTTTACTCATGGACTGATCAAACAAGAGATATTCAACATTCAAGAAAGCTCTATGTTGGTTCCTCCTCATTTTTGGGAAGAAACCACTTATCTCAAGCACCACATCCCACCACAGGTGCCCAACCAGATATCTCAAGTAACAGATGCCCACTGAAGGCATAGGAGGACATGGCTACCAACTGAAATGAGCATTTAGAATCCAGCTCATTTCCAGGTCATGAGTTTTACCCTGGGGTCAAACAAGAGTCACTAATTTAATGCATTTTCATTACTTTTTAAATTTATAAAGACTTAAAAAAAAAAAAAACAACCAAACATCAAAAAACAGACTGAAATGTATGCAAAAGTAATGGTTTTCAGGATAAGGATCACGAATAATAAAAATATCAAACCCCAGAATGTAAACTAAGGTAGATATAAGGATTTTTGATTTTTTTTTTACTTGGGGGATAATGCAAATACTAAAAAACTGATGGCAAATAAACCCCAAAGAAAAAGCCAAAGCATCCAGCCTCTGCTGTTTTTTAAGCCAGTATTCCTTTGTCTAGTTCAAATCAAAGTAAACAGTCAACACCAGCTACAGCCCTAACTGAAATACCTTCCCATATCAAGATAAGAGAACTAGCTTTCTACAAGGTTAAACATAATTCTAAACAGACAGATGCTCACTCATTCTAGTTACATGCATGTCATGAATCTATACAGTTAATAGAAATCATTAAGAAAGGGCCAACACACTGGACCTACTGAGATAAGAATTGTAATCTTACATTTTAAAGGGTACTGCTAGCAAAGCTACACTAATCTTATTTAGTCTTCATTCCTTCAGCTTTCTCCACACCTCAAATTCTGCGCTAAAACGTTTAACTGAAAAAAAAAAAAAACCCAAAGGAAAAAAAAAAACCTAGTAATGTACTTTGGTAACATCCTGATTTGTATTTTCTAAGTAATTTTCTCCACCTACTAATTAAATAGTCAGTATTGATCAACAAGACGATTTTTCCTAAGTCTGTGCAAGAGAGATAATACCATATAATTATGCCACAACTACAGATCTGTAACCGCAGTATCGGACTTGCTTTAAAAATAAAGCCATGACCAGCTATGGCCTTGAAACGTGTTTGCAAGGACATCCTGGTGGTTTTGGACTCCAGCTACCACAGTGCACCGAGTCCCTTCGGTATTCCGACGCGACTGCCAGGACAGGCGCTGACCACACCTGGGCACCCCGGGCTGAGGCACTGCCACGCTCCCCGGCCATGGCGCCCTGCGCGCTCGGCTCCGCGCTGCGCCCCTCCTGCAGCCGCCTGTGCCCAGCTGAGCTGCTCTCAGCTCCGGATCTTCCACTTAATCCTGCTCCTAATTAATGGGGAAACCCAAGCCCAACAATTACCACGCAAGCTGCGGCATGCGAGCGAGTTATAATAAGCAGACCGGTTCGGGCTTGTTCTGCCCCTGCAAACAATTATTTTAATTTCTTTTATTTTTCCTCCTGAGCCGATCAGGCCGGAGCGCGGCGGGGAGCACGGCCTGTGCCAGGCACGGAGCGGCGTTACCTGTTGTTCCCCACCGGCGAGGGCGGGGCGGGGGCTCCCCCGCCGGCGGCCCCCGGCCCGGCCCCGCCGCCAGGGCGGGGGGAGCCCCGCACCGCCGCACCCGGGCGGAGGCGCCGCGTCCCCCGCCAGCCACAGCCACAGCGCCAGGGCCGCCCCCCGCCCGGCACAGCGCCTTACCTCGGGGACTGCTGTCCGGCAGATAGGGCGGCGCGGTCGGGGTGACATTGCCGGAGCCGGGCGCGGAGAGCAGCGGGGAGCGCTCGTCCACCCCCTCGGCGGCCATGGCTGCGGCGCGGAGGGCCCTGCCCGCTGCCGGGCGCGGGGCGGGGAGGCGGCCGGGCCGGCGGCACCGGGGAAGGGGAAGGAGCGCAGAGGAAGGGGCTGGGAATGAATGAGAGAGGGGCGGGGAGGAGGGACGGCGGGGCGGGCGCTGGGCCGGCCGGCCCCCGGCACGGTGTAATGAGCGGGGCAGGCCGGGGGCGGTGTCTGGAAGAGAAACGTAACAACCTTCTGTTGTAAATAAATTTTTCCCGGAAAAGAGTGCATTTGTTGAGATGTGTGGGTTTTTTCTGGTTTTGTTTGTTTGTTTATTTGTTCGTTTTGTTGATGTTGTTTTAAGCTCTGTGTTTGGAGATTGACATCAGTACCAGGGAAGTGCTATAACCGATTTATCTGGCACCAGTCGCCTTTTCCAGGCTCCGGGGACGCAGACGGACTGAGGCGGCACTCTCCGAGGTGACAGCGGTGGGAACCTTCAAGGAGGCTCTAAACGTGAGGAAATAAATCAACGTGTTATCAAATCTGCTGCTCAGCGGGGAAGTCTGTCCCCTGGTGATGCTGAGCTCTCAGGACGGAAGGACTACATTTCCTTCTGCCACTCGGGCACCATCTGGAAGTCTCTGGCAAAGAGGGAAAACAGCCTTCTCTGATTAATTTTTCAGACCGTACTGAGATAAAACTGATGTTTGTCCCCCTTGTGTCGTGTCCTTCTGCTGTCCGTCGGTCAGATTGCCAAGGCTGCCAGGCGGCGCCGGCACCCGTGCGATGCGATTAACCAGAACCAAACCACTCCCCGAAACGACTAACACGGAATGCAGATGTTTTTGGGTAAAGGTGAGATCATGGCCTGAGAGTTCACAGGCTGGCCATATTCCTTCTCTAATAATACAATATATAAAATAAAACAGGATTTCTTGCATCGTGTAGAAAATTTTCTGCGGGAGCTTTTTTCATATTTGAATCTAGAAAGTCAAACTGTTGTACAAAACCAGATTAATGTATATGAGAGTCTGTGAGAAATAATCAAAGGATTAAATTAAATGAGGGCTGATGTGGTTTATTTTTCGAAGATTTCAATCATTATTACTTTAATAACTGTAATACGGAATTAATCAACCAATCATTTGGTGCAAAATTGTGGTTTTGATTATTATCCTGTAGAAATAAACTGAATATGAGTGAGCTCTGATGTAAGGGATAACATGCTACAAGGCAGCTGCTGTTATTCCAGCCGTCTTCATCATGCATGAAATGCAGTAATGCTATGGCAAACTGCTTTTCTGTCAGAAAATGTGGTAACTCTCCTGCAAGATGCCTTTTTTATTATAGATTATATTGAGCTTTCAGTCGTCAATCAGCTTCAAAATAACTCTCAAGCTCAAATCAATACTTAACAGCTGCTTTTTTTTTTTTTTTTTTCCCGTGAGGATTTCTAAGGCTCAAGGTGTTTTGTGCCCCAAACTCTTTCTTTATCAGGTACCATGAGGCCAATCTTGGCAGGTCAAATGTAGGTCATAAAAGTCACCAGTAAGGTTGTATCTTTAGCACATGATTGTGCTATCACATGTTTAGTTTTCAACAAGAATACAGCTGTAGGCTTTCTTTTGGAGTCCTATTCCAGGAACCAGCAGTTGCAACCAGATTTCTTTACTATTTTTCTTGTATGGAGAAAACAGAAAAGATTTCTGTCTATTAAACTGCCAACTAGGCTGCACTCAGTTCCACCAATGCCTGGTCCATCTTGAGGCAGTTACAGCAAACTGTCTGTGTGGGACCTCCTTCTCTGAGCTGCTCTTCTGACTTGTAAACTTCAAATTCCCTCCCAGAGACCTGCAGGGAAAGCTATGTCACAACTCAGTCTGACTGCTCAAGCCTGCACCTAGAGCTGAGAATTATTGTTATTAAGCATCCCAGCATGCTGACCTATTCTTCGAAATATGACTGTCATCTAAATAAGAACCCATCTGGGATAAAAAAAAAAAAAAAATATCAACAACAACAAAAAAGCATTCCTATATCTCCTTGACTTTTCAGAGTTCTTTAAACCCTAGTCACCTGAGCTGCTATAGTGTTAACAGCAGAAATTAGCTAATAGTTCAGTCACCTGCCTCTGCTGTTCAGCATTTCATGTCCATGTGTTTAAAGGTCTACAGGACTTTCCAACCCAAACGTTGCAGCCTGATGTGTAGACCTGCTAGCATTGTCTGCTGTATCCATTGGAAGCTAGACGGTACCTAAATGTGTACCAGGAAACTAGGGGGTGCACTTGGCTGGTAACAAGCCTTCCTTGGATGCTACACAGGCTCTAAAGGAAAAATTCAAGCATCAGGTAATGCCAGGCTAAAGACAGCTGAGGCAGTGAGAACTTGCTTTCTTCCTGCTCTTCTTCCTCTGGATGCAACTGCCATATGATACATGTTTAATTAAACTACTGTGCAGTTTTCCTTCTATGAAAATCCTGCCTTCTCTGGTGGGTGGGATGCTCTGCTCTGAGCAGCCCTGCTTGTGCCTGAGCTACGCAGAAAACACATCATGGTTTGAGTTCAGTATTGTAGCACAAGCACAGGTGCTTTTCTGCACTACTTGCCCCTGAGCTCCATTGACTGGCAAGCCACAGCACGCCCTGCACATGCCTCAGCCTTTGCTGTGGTACGTGGTTGTGCTGCCAAGGCATCTTATGGGCTCCCAGCACTGAAGGCTGAATGACACAGACTGCGAATCCAAGCACGTGCCTCCATGGGAAATGCCTCCTACTGAAAACACACTGCTATGCAGCTTTGAACATGACACAGGCAAATGAACCAACTATACCTCTGAAAACGACCCTATAGAAGGTTCCTCAAGGTGTCTTCACCTGTGTCACAGAACACATGTACCACATGTACATGGAATCACACATGTACCTCTCTGTCCTGCCCCAGTCCTGTTGTTTCATATAAACTTCTGTACCCAATAAATGAGGGCTGAGCAAGGCAGCACATAGGTTACTGACCAGGCTTACATCTAGCAGAGAGATAAAATGAAAAGGGTACAACATATTTTCTTCCTCTATTCTTCTTAATGTTCCATGCTTAGAGACATTTTGAGAAGCTTGGTAATGCTCAAGTTTAATTTTTCTTCATTCTAAAATTATAATTCTCACTTTTTTATTTTCCCTAGATAAAAGAATTTTAACTTTTGCATGAGACCAACCAGTGAAAATGTCCTAGCTCATTGTCAAGTGCAAAAGTATTTATGTATCAATAATATAAACAACTACAACTCTTTGTTAATCTTGCCTCTTTAATAAGTAGTAAATGTAAGAAATATCTCAGGGAGTTTGTTTGTATTTTGCAGACTTTTTCAGGTACCATTTTAATTTTCTGTGTTACATTTAAGAACAAATAACCTCCAGTAATAATTTTTTACCTGTCAGTTATTTTTAGTTTCATAATAATGCTTAGTCTGCAAGCCTAAACCCACTGTGATAGGAGCTGTTCAAAGACACAGGGATATACACTGGTCACTTAAAAGGCAAAAAAGATAAAAATAAAAATTCAGACATAATACGGGTTATACAAATTCCCATAACTTCTCACTCACAGTGTAAGAATTGGAGTATGATCAAGGGACTGTTTGCTAAATGACTTGTTTCTTCCTCATGGCAACTATATGGAATAAAAATAGCAGGAAAAGAGCTTATTTTTACATTTTACCAGATTCATTACTCTGGGAGAGGCACAGTAAGCTAACGCAAGACCTGGCTTATTTTTGAAAACTGTAATACAGAGAGGTGCAGAGGAGAAGCATACACAATGCACATAAAATTCTTTCAGGATTTCCATTTGCAAAGCTGTCCTGTGCTGCAGGATCAAGTCTGACAAGATAAAATTTCATACTGTGGATAGTCTGAGAAATGTAATTACATTTCTGTGTATAGCATGAGATGCAGGATATAATAATCTTGTACCAGTTATAAAAATAAGTAACTATAGGTTTGAATATGTGGTTTCAGGTAAGGTAATGCAACGTAAACTAATATAATAACTAATATAAATAAATAATATAATAACTATGATACAGCATTCAGAATAGTATTTCAGAGTATATTTTGAAAGATAGGCAAGGCTTTTGAAAATACTTCTCAGTTCTGTCCTTTGTACCATGCCACAACCTAGCAAAGGCTTCCAGCTCCAGCTAGGAACAGGACATGGCGTCGATATGCACAACCATGTGATAATCTCTGGAACGGTTAGTATGCTGAAATGTTTAACTTTCTTTTCTTTTTTTCCTTTTAATGTATGTGTCTGTAATTTATTCACATGCAAGAGTGTACAAGCACCATTAAAATGGGAAGCTTATACAATTCCATATATATTTTTACTTGGGAAAGGGCTTTTTTTTCTCTGCAGAAATTAGACAGGAGATCTACAGAGCACAGGAATTAAATATAAACCTCTTATCTGCAGAAAAATTTTACCTTTAGTCCCATCAACACTGCTCATCCCATTGCAGTTGTGTGATAAGTCACCCTCCCACTGGGGAAACACAGACAAGGAACATTATGTTATTCAGTGATAACTTAGGAGGCTGACAGCACCTAATGTTGCAAAAAGTGGTTGTTCTTCCAACCCACTCCTTCCCACCTGCAGGGCTATGGAGACAGGAGAGCAGCTCACCAGAGCTGCAGGAAGGGTCATGCTTGCTGCACTGACAGCCTCTCCTGTCGACACCCTCTGTTCCCAAAAGCAACAGGGAGCTTTTGGCCAGTGACTAGACAAGTCTATTTTTAGTAACTTTTTATGCTATATACTCTATTCCTGTCACTACAGAGTACTCATGCAAATGAATGTAGGGCTGCTGCTGTTACAAAGCTGCAATTTCCTAGACTGCATTAATTTTACTACAGTAGATTATGACAGACAGAAATTATAATGGTAAAAAAGTCTTCATTTACACAAAGGGAGGCGTCTTCTGTTATTTGTAACTTGAATTGCAGTTCTTTTAAAGCTTATTCATGTTATCATCTTTTCCTGATTGGACATCTGTCATTTCTTTTACAGTATTGGTGCTATTTCCAGTTAACCTTATTTTTAGAATAATGGAGGAATTTTGAGTCTCAATTAAGAAGCAGTTCACATTGGAAAATATAATCCCTATTAGCAGGAAAATTGTTTATGGGTTTTAAGTTCCTTTACATTCCAGCTCCATCTCTATATGTTACCATAACCATTAAGCACTTTCTTGGTCATCTTGAAGACACCAGCTACTTTCAAAAATCTTTAGTTAATATATTAATCTCCTCTTAATCACATTACATATACTCAAGATTCTTGCCTTTGTTATTTGTCAGAGATTGCTACCCAATAAGAATTATATTATTATTAAATATCTATATCATATCTAAATATGTAGATCTCTTTCTTCTGTAAAATCATTCAATTTGTTTACTAATGTCAGTCAAATGGTATTTGAAAAAACGTTTAATTCCTTTTTTACTTTATTTTCTATTATTGAATGAATTAATACTACAGAGATAATTAGGTAGTTTTAAATTTGTTAGACAATTCTAAATGTTAGCATGATATACATTTTTAATTTGATCTCTGATTTTTAGTTCTGAGGGGCAGTTTGAAGGGAATGAGGAAAATATTGTCCTATGCTTTTATTTAAGCTCTTTTTTTTCAGTTTCCAGGGGAGTTACTTTTTAGCCAAAAACACCTCAGAGTCTTTGGTCATGAAACCAACCAATATCAGGCTCAGTCCATACCTGGATAAGATACACTGAAGAAAAGCAGGTAAAGATCTGAAGTAACTTGTGGTGCTTCACTAGACAGTACCTTTTGCTTTGAGGAAGAACAGAGCTGCTGTACCCTCCTGGCACCTGGTGGACACTAAGTATAAAGAAGGAAGCTGCAAATTCAAGTGAAGGTTACAGCAGCTTTTGATCACGAGCTATCCCATGACACATATCACAAGAATAGCAGAATCTTGGTCAAACTCCAGTTTGGATAATTAAGCATCTGACTGGAATTCCCTTTGCCATTTCAGTCTCAATGAGCAGCCTTCTTTGATTTCAACTGGAACTCATTTCATGCAAATGTTCATTAAAGTGTTGCTCCATTTCAGGAATGGATGAAGTGATAAACATACAGTTCATTATTTTTCCAGGACAGTAAGAAAGAAAAACAAGGCCCATCACTCTAGTTATTTTATGGGAGCACCAATCTCTATTTCAGCTAAGTAGTATCCTTGATGATAATGCTTACTAGATTTATGGCAACACTGTAAATGGTGTAAATGCAAAGACTGTTCCACACAGATATGGATGGTGTGGATTGAAGTGGCACAGTGCTCCTTTCTAAATGTAGCTGCATTTGTTAACATAGTACATAGAGTGTTTGAAGGAGGGACACAAAGATGGTGAGGGGCCAAGAGGGGAAGCTGCATGAGAAGCAGGTGAGGTCCCTTGGTCTGTTCAGCCTGGAGAAGAGGAGACTGAGGGGAGACCTCATTGCAGTCTGCAACTTCCTTGTGAGGGGAAGAGGAGGGACAGACACTGATCTCTTCACTCTGGTGACCAAGACCCAAGGGAACAGCATCAACATGTCTCATGGGACTTTTAGGTTATATATTAGGAAAAAGTTATTCACCCAGAGGGTGGTTGGGCACTGGAACAGGCTGCTCATGGAAGTGATCATAGCACCAAGCCTGATGGAGTTCAAGGAGCATTTAGACAACGCTCTCAGGCACATGGTGCGACTCTTGGTGCTGTCCTGTTCAGGTCCAGGAGCTGGACTTCAGTGATTCTTGTGGATCTCTTCTAACTCAGCATATTCTGTAATTCTGTGATTTTATTAAATGTGATCAAGAGCAGCCACACTGAACTGATGATCTTTGAATCATCAGCACTTTGGAAATAAACATTTGAGATGAGACCCTGGGAGTGAAAATCCTGGTGATGGCCTGTCTCCAAGGTAACCTTTTCTACTGGGAGCTGCCTAGAAAGATGTTGCTTTAGAAAGAATGTGCAGATGTCAGAAGTCTGAATGAAATTCTTAAAATGTTGGGTCCCTTGAGGTCATCTCCACTATGGCTTGGGGTTCTGCAAGGCTTCTGTGAGTTAGAAAACTCCACATAACCAGATGGGAAAGAAAAGAGTTTGAGGCAGAATGAGTTTACTCTAGATACCCAGAAATTGAACTGTTTGCATGTTGCATCTAAATATTGGCTGTACCTGCAGTGGATGCTTTTCATAAAGAAATAATTTAGTTTTACAGATATGGAGTGTTATTGTGTGCCTCTCAGCATGGAATGCAAGAGTGGCAACAACTAGTCTAATCACAGCCACCAATAAAGAAGAATTTGTAATTAACCACAAAACATTGTAGCAATGAGAAACCAGACAAATTAGAGGGCTGGAGGGTATTCAGCTACTGGAAAGCTGAATTTTCTGCTATAAGAATAAAATAACAGAACTAATTTTTTTTTTTTTTTTTGCCTGTATCTTGCCTTTAACTAGATTTTATCAGTACATAGATTGCAAAGGGAAAAGTAGAAACAAATATTATTCTCCCATTGATGGAAAAGATGTAGGAATCATACCAGTAGTTATTGTGAGCTTCATCAGAAGAGTATTACAGCTTTTTGATACAAAGCCCAATATCCCTCTGAGAAAGGTTAAAACAGAGCCACAATTTTCTCATCCTTATCAACTGATCAATGTTAAGACTGTCAGGAAAACATGCAAGTCCTGTAACAAGGAGAAAGAATGCAAAATAGTGCAATTAAGGTAGCAAATTAATAGAAAAAAAATGCCTTTACCAGTACTACAAACAGGTTTCAAGACCCATGGAGCTGAAAAAGGTGCAATGAAATGAGTGTATTTTGTGCCATTGCAGTATCTTTATATCTCCTAATGAAGAGCAAATAAATATGGATTCTGCACACTGTTTGCACATAATGCTTGAAATAGGATTCCTATGATCATTTTATATCATAGATATAAATGAAATGAGACTTAGTTGCTCCAGTGTATCTCTGCAAATTCTATTTTGATGTGCACCAGCTTTGTGAGCCAATGACAAATTATTTTTTCCGATCTTGGTATCAGGTTACTCACTTAAGTTTTAATAATATTTTGCTCTCTCCTTGTAGAGCTGGAAGACCTTTCATTGTACTCATAATTCAATGTGCATATAGTAGTTTGGATAGATTCCACTTCCCTTATTTCCTTCCGGCAGCTGTTACAAATCCAGCTCTGCCTTCCTTCCACAACCCCTCCCAGATGACCTGCTGTGCCATTTGAGGTCCCTGGTATGATCACAAAAAGGGATCCCTAGTATGGTCCCTATTATAGATCACAAAAATCTCAAATAGCTTCTGTAAGAAATTTATCACATCCATGTTCTTTGGTATGTCTTTGTCATTTAACAGTAATCTAAATCTCTGGGCACATTACTGTAACAGATGACAAAGCAAGAATTAATACAATTCTCCAACATATTTTTGAGCAATATATATTGGAAATTGAAGAATTGGAAGTACAAAGGCACTGGTTTAGGATTTCCAAGGAAATGGAAAATTCAGTTCTGCCATATAGTCAAGCTCTAAAAGCAGCTTGCTTTCCTTCTAAAGAAAAGAAAAAACCAAAACCAAACAACAACCAAAAAATTGACTCAGAAGGAATAACACCATTTGTTTCTGTAAGCATCACTTGCTTGTAAGTATGGAAAATTACTTTTGTGAATGGAGATGCGCATCAGCTTTGGATTTTTGTCGCTTTGGATTTGAAGAAACTGATGGATTTTCTCTTTTCTTCTAGATTATACACTGCAAAGGTATAGAAAGCCCTGGCTGGTTGCTTATTAATATGTTCTATCAATCTGAAGATAAAAATGCATGAAGCACTTTGAGAGAAGGATGGAATGATGGCTGATGTTAAATACCAATGCTGGTTTGAAATGTTAGAAGTAGTGCTTTTGTACCTACAGCCCTGTAGTTATAATGTACAGCTTATTCTTTATTCATTTACCAAGGGCTGTATCCTTTACATGTTCTGCACCTCCTCAAATAATTCTATTTTCTCATTTCAAATCAATTGTTGTCTTACTCCATCTCATCCTTCTTCATAATTCATTTGTAAATCACTCCATGTTAGGAAAGTCTGTTGTCAAACTCAACTACTTAATCTGCTCTTTGTTTGTAAATGTTGAAGCTAGTGTGATAATTTTCTTTGGAGTGTATGCAGCAATGTCTCTGTCAATCAGAATATTTGTGAGGCCCACTCACTTTGGGATTGCACTACAGAATTTTGGAGTTTGTCCATCTGTTTTGTTAATCACTTTTAACCATTTCATTGCCTCTGTACTCAAATTTACTACTCCAAGTCCTTACCCTGGTTTACCTCTTGCTTTGTCCTCCTCTCTGGTTTCTCACTCAGCTTACCCCAATTTTCTCTTGCAGCCTTGCTTCTTGCCAGAGATATCTCCTAACTCCACCTATCTATGATAGGGATCAATGATTCTACTCCTAGTTCCATTGTTCATCCCCCAGTTTTACAATTCATAGGATCATAGAATAGTTTGGACTGGAAAGGACCTTTAAAAGTCATATAGTCCAACCCCCTGCAATGAGCAGGGACATAGTCCACTAGAACAGGTTGCTCAGGGCCTTGTCCAACCTGACCTTAAATGTTTCCAGGGATGGGCCATCTACCACCTCTCTGAGCAACTTGTTTCAGTGTTTTACCACCCTCAAATTCCTCTCCCTTTGTCAAACATGCTTTTTCCAATTACCTCTACAATTTTCTCTGTTGGGTCCAGACATTCCTTCCTCTCGTCAAAGCCATTATATCTCTCACCAACAATCACCTCTACAGTTCCTTTCAGAACTCTCAGTCAGTTTTCCCCTTCATTTCCCTGTGCCAGGTCACCAGACTCCTTTTCTGAATCTTCTATTTGTCTTTTCCTCATCCTTAGTGCACTCAGGCAAATTTCTTTCTTTCCCTGCCCCAGGGTACCCAGAGATGAGAGCACTAGAGGTGGGCTCCAGTACCCAGCCTTATGGAGAGTACTGGCAGTCCAGGGATGGGATTAGAGGATAGGCCTAGATTGGTACTTCATCCCTGGCCAGAAGGTTATCTGACACAGACAAATACTTTTGGTTGAGCTGTGATAGTGATTTTGTATGCTAGAAATTATGGAAAGACTTCTGTATGCTGAAAAATTATACAAAGGTATAACTGTATTTTATTGATATAAGAATTTATAATGCACAAGTCACAGTGTAAATACTTAGTCATATATTTGTCTTGAAGTCTATGTACAAGTAAAATGCAATTTTACCTGGAATGCTTACTACTGAAAACTACTTTGAAAATCTCAGAGATTGCAGTCACTGTCCTGTTACTCATTTTAGCAGGAGTACCTAGGGTTCCTCTTGTCTTTTCTTTCATTTTCATGAGATATGGGAAGATTACCCACCAAAAAACAGTCTGCTTAACATGTAGCACTCTCTTTCCTTGTTTTACAACAATAACATGAGCTATAGTTGGCAACTCCACAGTATAGAAAGTAAATAAAGAGCATGGTGAAAATAAAAGAGCATAGTGAAAATGATAGCAGCTTCAAGGGGTTTAGCAGAGCCTGGATTACTGGCCAAGATTATTTCCAGGACTACACCAGCAAAATGTGATGATATCCAGTGCTAACCCTGTGAAACCCAACTGACAGTGTATGCTGAATGCATTAAAGAACAGTACTTACATACTGAAAAACCCAAATGCCCAATTTTAAATATTTTTCCCTCCTGAAAAGCAGTGTGAAGACCTGCAGTTGGGCTTTTTCATTTTGCTTATTGTTTCTGAGCATCTAGAATGCATTCCAGTCACCTCTTGTCAAGCAAAGATCACATCTTAGTCATAGAGCCAAGAAAGCGTTTTTAAAATCCAGACTTGTGGGTTTTTATGAAATGTCACCATTCTAGCTTGCTAAAATTAAAAAAAAAGCAAAACACTGCAAAGCTCACAATATATCTGCTGAGGTTGGCAAAAAGATTCTAGCACTAACAGACACATATCTCAAAAGCAATCTTCACAGAAATCAAGGACATCTCCAGGTAACAGCCACAGTTTCTCTGCATCCCAGCATTATTAAGACAACTGTGAGTGTGTGACCCTGAATCTATTTGCAGTAACAGAAACCTAAGATTTTTTTTACAACTTCTGATTTTACAAATAGAAAAGATAAATACATTGGTCTTTGTAAGCTCAAAAATATCAAATCCAGAAATAAGCCCCACTATTTTGTTTAACTGATAAATGACTCATTACAGATTTTGTTAAGTGATTTTATATACATTAGGTCTTGACTCTTGTCAGACTTGTTTTGAAAAATTACTAGAAAAGTATCACAGATGAGAGAGCTCAGCTAAAAATGTCCTGCTGCAAAAAACCTGATAATCGCACTGTTTCCAGCAAATTTAAACAAACAATAGGAAAATCTCAGTTAGTTCATTTACTGATATAAGTGAACTTTCAGAAAGTCTGTAGTACATATACCATGCTGGGAGATTTTAGGAGCCTAACAGCACTTGCCATGTTGAACTCTATGTCCTGTGGAGGCTTCATTGCAAGGTCATGTATAGTGCTTCATTCATGCAAACTAACTGCAAACCTTACTGCCAGCCAATTTTAGGGCATAAAGAAAAGGAGAGTTTAACTACTTTTTCTTCAGTATCTGGGCTCAGGTGACCCAGATTCACTGATTATACAGCACATAAATGAGAAAACTCTCAACAAAACCTTAGTGAAACAACAGAGCCATTCCAACAGTTTCATAGGCTTTAACCAGCCTATAATTCACTTTAATGCTCTGCAAGAAATATCTTGTAGATAATAGGGGGGATTGAGGTACATGCTGATGTAAAAGCAGTAAGATAGCTTCTTTGCTTGACCAATGTTTTATATCATTTAGCTGAGTAAGATTTGAGTAGTCTTTACTGCTGTCATGAAAACTGTCTGCCAAACAGCTTATTGGCTTTGCAATTGAATAATAAATAAAATCAAGATTTTGGAGAGTAACAGAAGTAGGGGGGTCCCACCCCAGCCTACTTGTGAATGAACAACCAACCTTCCTGAAGTTCAGATGTTACTAAATACTGTGATACCACTGGGAGAACAATACTAGAAAGGATGTCAAAGTGCAGTACTTTAAATAGCCATGCATGCTTTCCTCCCCAGAAAACAAATATGAAAGAAAGCAAACACAGCAGCTGGTTAACTCACTGTCCAAATCAGCTGATACCACAGGTATAAAGTTATTGACTTCAGTGACGAATTTGACAATATTCAGTCGCATTGCAAGAGAACCCCTTAATTCTGAAAGTTTCCATTTTGTCAGTGTATTAGACAGACTGTGCTTAGTACAGAGCCTCTTAAGCTATCATTGATTTCAATGGGAGGCTCAAATTCCTACAGAATGGATTAATGAAGTAATAAATTTTAATACCAGAAAGGGCCATTATGGCAATCCACTCAGACTGCTTTGAATTCTGAAAGTCATTAAATGCTGTTTGCATGAAGTCTGTAACTTAGACCTGAGCTAACATATATCCATAGGAAGTATTTCAGTCTTGATTTAAATACTTGTGTGACACCAAACCTATTGGATCCTAGATAAAGTGCTTCACAGTTGGTTACCTCAGATTTCAGTTATCTTTTTTTTTTTTCTCCTTTCAACTTCTTACCATTATGTTTCATTATGACTTTATCTGTTAAACCACTCTTTCTACTCAGGAACTAGATAAGCTGAGCTTACATGCAGGAAGGCTCAAGCTAGCTGCTATAAGACTATCAGAGAGGAAAACCAGAATATGTGGAGAGGAAAATGCTGATGAGCTGGCAGATCAAGAGGCTCCTGAGCAACGAGGGACCCTGGTGCAAGCAGGCAAGGAACTGGCAGGAACAGGGCAGGCACAGGCAGGGAGAGAAGGTGGTATATATGCTGCCCTGGAAGTCCCACAGAGACGACTTGACTTCAAGTCCCTGTGATGGCAGTTTCCCCAAATTCAGATGTTTTTTCCTCTTATAAGAGGATTTCTGATCAGGCAGCAGCCTTTGGTCTTCACCCCCTAGGCTATACTCACACTTGGCAATACCGGAGAGTGTCATTTTCTCAGGTCTCAGCAATTGCCTCCTCCTGCTGCTTGGCTGATCCTCTCTAGCTCAGCTGCTGCTTCCCTTTGATAGACTCAAAGCAGTCATCTCCATAACTTGTGATGTGGTTTTTTTCAAGCAGTAATTTGATATCAGTTAGTTTATAATGCTGGGTCCTCTGTTTTCAGTATTTTCAAGGCCTTTGCCGTTATCCCACATTAAACTCCAGTTCATAACAGCCGTCTTGGCACAAAGCTTCAGTTCCCACGACAGGCTCTCACCACAGGCTGATAACAAGCACCGCAGGCCAGAACTGGGGCATTGAGTCTGTGGCCTGCTGCTAAAGATGGAAGTGCACTTCTTAATAGCTTTCATTTATTCCAGGTTTCATGGCAGCAGAGGAAACTCATTGTTAGCTGGCCCATGTGCACCGTGACCTGCCCAGCATTTATGCCCACTGTTCTCCCTCATGTACTCCCTCATGCTTAGTGTGCACTAAAATCCCCACTCCTGTGTCAATTAGAGTTCAGTTATATTAAGTGTTGCTCAAATGAGGCTAGCTTTTATCAACTCAGCACTGTCCATTTGGTGACTTGAGGTATTTATTATTCTATATTATTTTGGGTTACTCCTAAAGATATGGCAGAAGCCTGGACTAAAAACAGTGATCACTGCAGAGACTTCACTGGATCCCTGTAGTGACTACCCTTTGACTAGGGATAGTTCTGCTGGAGGGAAGGAACCTCAGCTACCCTTTTTTTTCTGAAAGACTTAAGGCTGTAATCTCCTAAAACACAGGAGAGCTCAGCCTCTGTGAATGACAGAGTGCGTCATATGTCTGAACATCTAATTATAGTGTCTTGTCTGGTGAAACGTGGATTTTTTTTTACTTTGCTGTGATTTCTAACATTCTGGAAAAAACCCTGGAAATGCATACGGTTATATGTTAAGGAAACTCTCCATGAAATGGTCTCCACATCTGACCATTCTGATGGCAATCTAGGAGTCTCACTTGCACCACTCCAAATTTTAATGCTGGGACAGAAGCCCCTTTGCAGCAAATAGATCCAGTGACCTGACAGGTTTGACTCCCTGCGCACCCCACACTCAAGCCTAAGTTCCCCACATCAGCTTGACCCCAGGTTTCCCATAGCAGAGTCCCAGATGTTCTGTACCTTTCAAGTAATTTAATTGTGATGCAGCAACTTAGAGAGCCTCTGGGGGCTCTGTGAGCCTCTGGGGAAGAACTCCCAATGAAAAGATCACTGGGGTTTTATACCCTCACAGTCTGTGCACCCGTGCTTCAAGCACCTCTTGATCCAGTGGTGGTTTTGGTCTGGGGTCTTCTCATTGTTCACTAGGTCCTGTAGAGTCTCTGTGTGACTGACCATCCCTGCCTGGCTGGTGTTGTTGGTCCACATGCCCTTTGTCAGGCAAAAGCTCAGGGCTCCTTCATGGCTCCTTGCTTGTGGTTCCAGCCATCCAGGGAACAGTGAGATGTCACACACCAAGCAATCTGAACTGGGTGTATTGCTCAACAGTCCTCCAGCTAATGTACTGAAAGGAAAAAGAGGCATTTAACCACTGCCTTTACATACAGGATTATTGCAAGTAAAAAACATAACAAAACTAAGGCTACCAAGATTACCATAGGGCAGAATACAAATTCATAGATTCCTGTGCACAAATACTCAAATTATTACAAATACAAAATCACAAAAGGATTCTCAGAAGTCTTTTACTTATCAACTGATTGATTGCCCACTCTTCATTTGATGTAAGAATTGTGTATCCAGTTTTCCTTACCTAAAACTTAAACAGCAAAACTTGAAACAGCAAAATAAGAACATAGTAGGAAAGTATATGACCTTCTCATTTTGGTGCTAACTTGGATTTTCTAGAGAATACCTTAAAACTTCATTTCCAGGCTATATATTATATACCTGTATTTCAGATGGCATGTGCTGATACAATTCAGCATACTCTTTTCTGCTCTTACATGCTCTTTTTGCATCTACAAAATACACTGTGCCAACAGTATATTTTGAAGGCAAACAAAGGTTGATTTCCTTCATCTATTGGGATGCTGAAAAAGCTAGCTGTTAAATTATTTACAGTAAAATAGCCGTCTTTAAGTGGTATTTGCAAAAGTATAGTCAAGGGGCCTGGCACCACTGGGTGAGGGGTCACTGCATGTTGGTTAATCACCCACAAATCCTGCACAAGTACTCAGGGTCTCCATCTAACCTATTCTGATTTACAGGCAATATAGGCATGTTATATGCAGACGCACATGCTTTAAAATTCCTTTATTTGAGTCTTGGTCTATCTGGTTTTGGACACTTTTCCCAGCTTCCAGAGGAATAGGATACTGTCTCACAGAGGGTGGCATGTCTGCCTTAGTTTTAATGCAGGTGGTTCCCTACCTGTAGTGGTCTTACTCCAGAACTCTGATAATACAGCTTTCAATATTTCTAGTATCTTTTGTTCATTTTTGAAGCTCTCAGTAATCACACTCAGTGCCATTATTAAATCCATTCCTTCTGGTGACACATGCAGTTCTGCATCTAAGGCCTGTGGAAGGTCTCTCCCTAACAAGCACACTGAGGAATATTCTACTAATACAAATCTTCCCAGCACACTCTTATGTCCTATCATTGCTAATACTTAAATTTTTCCCTGCCCAGTGGCTCCATGTATGAATACTTTGTCTGCTATTGATGCTCTTGGGGCAAAGTTTAAGAGGGATAAAGTGGCTCCTGTATCTACTAGAAATTCAACAATGACACCCAATCCCCACATACTATATGTCCCTGTTGATGTGGGTGTTCTCCACAAATTGTACATTTCTAATTGTATGGCTCCCTCAAATTTCGTAGAATTGCTGGCCTCTAGTCATTGTGACAATCTATCCTTGCACAACTATCCCCCACTTGGTTGAAAAGGACATTCTCTTTGCCTATGTCCTAAACTTCCACAATAGTAACACTCCATTTCCACATTCCTTTTCTGTCTCTTTCTGCTTTCTGCTTTAGGTCTACTAATTGTATTTGGTCTTCCTCTCTTCCATTTTCTCCCCTGGAGATTTCCTGTCATGGCAACAGCCATCAGATTTTCCACTTTCTCCAGTTTCCCTTTTCTTCTCTACTTCCTTTGCCTTCTGTTTTTTCTTTCTCCCATCACACATGAATACTGCAACACATGAATTTTTTGTAGTTTTACTCCCTGCCACCCTGGCATATGCTCCTTAAATTACTTTTGGCTGTCTGGTGCTGCCTGACCTACAAAGACACTAATTGTAAGTGTACCATTAAAGTTTTGTGAAGCCATTGCCCCATATTCTAGCAAAACCTGTTGGAGGCAGCCCCAAAAATCTCTAGGATTGTTGTCCATTTTCTGTCTGCATTCCATTATTTTAGTCTAGTTAACCTTTCATTCCCCATGATCATATTGCTTCAACCAGGTTTTGAACTCTCGTCTGACATGCAGGCCTGTCCTTTGTGGTATTATCATTCCAATTCGGGTCCTTCACTGGCCAGGGGTTCCTGCTTCCTTCTGCTTGCAGTGCCAGTTCTGCTTTGCTATTAATTACTTTTCCCCTTTCACCGGCTAAAACAGTTCTTTCAAAAGCACCTGCATGTCCCCCCAGCTTGGGTCATGTCCAGTACATATATTACAGCTGAGCACATTTCTTGCTACCTTCCCTCAGCCTTGGCATCTCACTTCCCTATAATGCCAAATCAGTCGGGCTCCACGGGTGTTTGGTAAACACTTGTAGTCCCACAGGAGAAAAGTTAGATGGTGTTGAAGGAGTATTTAATGAACAGGGCGGTGCCGAGGCGGCAAGAGCGCCGGCATTCCTGCTTTGGAGATGAATCCCCTCGATCCGGCAGGGCGATGCCGATGTAGGCAGAACGCCAGGATTCCTGTTTTGAGGCTCAGCCCCTGCCGCTGCCAGTGTCACCGTCCGTTCGGCTTCCCTCTGCTGACTTCTCATCCGTGCACAGCCGTTCCAAACATAGCAATAATCCATGTGATCTGGGAATCCATTTTCCAGACATTGCTGCAGGAAAGTTAATTTGTGTAGATCAAAAAGTGCCTTGTGATGGCCATTGTTCTGCCGAGTTACCACTACAGGTTACAACAATGCTCCTGGCACAGTTACTGCCTGCTCTTCGAACAACAGCAGACTGCCAGAAGCGCTGTTAACCTCGAAGTGATTTAATCGTGGTGCAGCTGGGGGCCTCCGGGGAAGGACCCTCCCGAAAAAGATCTCTGGAGTTTTATTCCCTCACAGTCTGTGCACCCGCACTTCTCACAGCTCTTGGTCCAGTGGTGAGTTTTGGTCTGGGGTCTCCTCGTCCCGCAGAGCCTTGCGGTGACCGGCCACCCCCTGGCTGGTGTTGCCGGTCCCCAAAGGGCCCCTGCCCATTCACAGCTCGTTGCCTGAGTCCCCAGCCACTTTCCCCAACCAAGACACACCAAGATTATCTGCAAGGGGTGTTTTTCAAACAGTATAAACCGGTATTCTACTTTTAAATATTCAGTATATTGAATATGTACTAAATGTGATAATATTCCTATATCAATAAATGTGGGGACAAATATATGCCATAGACAAACTGATATAGAGCACATATATGTTAGTCAAACCAAATCCAACAGGGATTTGTCTCTGGATTAGCAGAATATTTAAAAGGCCACCCTAGTACTTTCCAGTGCTACACTGTTTTCCTAGCTAAAAGCCAATTGTCTCCTTTCTCTTTTCCTAACAGATCTGTGATATCTTTTATTCTAATAACATGTGAATAGCAGGAGGAAGTAAAAGAAAATTATAGTTTCAGGTATGGACATATGAATCTGAAATAATACAACATAATTAGAGTTATGTTTAGAATTCAACATAATTCTAAAGGGGATCTAAATAATAAGTGGCTCGACACAGCAAGAGAGTTTGATATATCACGCTATGATTCTGTTTTAGACATGTGTCTTTTCTTTACACTTGACACTGTACTTCACAGAATCTCAGGATTATCTAGGTTGGGAAAGATGTGTATGATGTCCAGCTCTTAACCCAGCACTGCCAAGTCCATCACCAAATCATGTCTCTAAGAAGCATATTTACTGTTTTTTAAATATCTCCAGGGAAGTATTCTTGTAGACATTCTGTTCATAAAAATGTAAAATGAGTAACAGCAATAACATTAAGAGTCAAGTACTATGTCATCTGGCAGTTCCATTACCAGTTGTTGACCAGTTTGAGTAATTTTAAGAACCATTAAAATATTAACTGCTATAGGCTATATTTTGTCCATATCAACTGAATGTTCCAGTGTTGGTGCCTGCACCAAACAGAAAAGTGTCTCACTACGCAACAATTTGTAGTTCTCACTTTGGGATGCTGATTTGATCCCAAACATGAAGTCTGGCGTTTTACTGTAACAAAAATGTTTCACTTTCTTGAGGAGTAATTTCACAATGATGAGGAGACACAAGCACTGCAACTTAAAAAATTACCTTTTTCGTGAGCCTTTCTAGTGTTTTTGAGCTTCATGAGAAAAAAACAGCACACTGTGTATTTTGCACAGAAATGAAGAGGTTAAATAATTTTTTTTCCGTAATGCGATAAACTGCGTAAAACCTAAAAACCCTAACCGAGTCTCTTCTCACCTCCCTATTTAACAGGATCTACCTTTAGTTCAACTGAACCTATGGCTTTTTCCTAGTGCAGACTTGTCCACGGGAGTCCTTTACGGGGACATTACGGCAGGAGCGAGTACCCGGCAGAGATCAGCGGACAGAAACGCCCACAGCCCCTGAACAAACCAAGCGCTCCCTTTCCCTTCCACGAGCCGAGCCCAGGCCCCCGAGCCCAGACGCGGAGGCCGGGCCGCTCCGGCCCCTCACGCCGGGGCTGAGGCGGCGCCGGGCGGGGAGGCGCCGGCGGAAGCGCGGCGAGCTCCCGCCTCCCGCCGGGGTCGGGGGTCAGCCGCGCCCGCCGGCTCCGGGCGCCCATGGAGGGCTCGGAGGACGAGGAGCCGGGGCCCGAGGGGCCGCTGCAGCAGCTGCTGAAGCGGCAGCGGAAGGAGAAGCGGGAGCTCCAGGGTGAGGGGCGCCATGCCCGGCGCAGGGCGGGTGGGGAGAAAGCTGGGGAGCGGCGGCGGGGACACGCGGGGCCGGCTGGGCTCGGCGTCCCCTCTCCGCCTTCCCTCGGAGGAAGCCCCACTCGGCAGCGCGAGTAGCTCGGAGGGGCGGGAGGGACGGCGGCGGCTGTGGAGGAGGGAGCAGCCCTGGCAGTGCCCGCGCAGGGGGAACGAGGACGGCGGTAGCGAAGTGGTGCGTGCGGGCAGCGGCGTGGCAGCCGGGCTGCGCTGCCGGGAGCAGCGCTGGTCGTGCGGGCGGCCTGCCGAGCTCGCCTTGCCGTGGCCTCGGGAACCGGGCGATGCGCGGGAGCTGAGACTTAATGCTGGGCCATTGGCATGATGTTCGCGGTTTGGTACTTTGGTTTCAAGTTGAAGAAGGTGTGGTTTTTTTAAGGCATTTTAGATTGAAAAGCCTGCATAGGGGTTCTTCTTTGCCCAGCCTGTTACGTTTCTTCATTCCAAGTGCAGTTGACCTGAACTGAATTTTCACGTCCTGTCCAGCCATAATAAAGTATCTCTAGTAAAAGATCTGAATGGTCTTACAGTGCTTCAATATGAACTTGTAACACTTTGCGAAGGAGGTCTGATAGATGGATTCTGTTGAGTTTCATAGTTGTTATAACATTTTTTGTTAAGCCTTTTCTATTGCTAGTATATTGATTCGGCCTTTTCCTTGTTTGGTTTTTTGGTATGTAATGAGATAGGCCCATCTGCATCCTCTTAACAGAGGGTTAAAGAAGAAAGGAGTCAGGTTGCATATTGTCACTAAATCTATAGGAACTTACTGTTTTGAGATGCCTGTTCCTCTCTCAGAATCGGTGGAAATTGAAGAGGCGAAGGAATCAAGCATTGTCCTAGGTGGCTGGGGTGCATGGCACGTTGATTGGGAGTGGCTGAGGAGCAGAGGGTTTTTACACCTTAGAGAAGGTGGTAATGGTAGTTCTCCGTTACCAAATGGTGGGAGGGGTATATACAGGGCAGAGTCCCTTTCTTCCCAGTTGGGAGAGGCAGGTGACTTACAGGTACACATTTGCCTACTAGTAAAATACATTCCTGGTATGTGCATTGATAGCTTAGTTTACCAGAAGTTTACCAGAGAGCAAAACTGTTTGTAAGAATTAACACAAGGTGCATCTCAACCTCTGAAAATCCAACACCTTCTCCGGTTGATGGTACTTGTCTCCACAACCCCTTCCCCGCTTTCCACCACCCATACTCTTTCCTGTGTATTTGTGTGTGCCTTTTATGTTCGGGATTCCCTTCTCCTCTATTATGTTAATTTTAATGAATAAATCTGCTTTTCTGTCATACTCAGCTTATTCATCTGTGGGGCTGAATGCTTAACATAAATCTTTCAGTATGAGCATTCTTCCTGCCTCCCTTTGAAAAGTTTCATTATCATTGCCATCATCTTCAGCTCAATTGGGTCAGTCAAGGATGAAGGACAGGAAAATGTACGGGTGATGAATAGCAAGCAGGGTGTTAAATAATTGCTGCTGTAACTCTAAAACAGTGAATACAGAAGTGACAGAGGTAGGGGGAGTGTTCATTTAGGAACACATGAGAAGAAGAGAAGACTATAGGGGAATGTGGTTGCAGTTTCTGCTGCGCAATGAATGGAGCCAGATTCATCAAAGAATGGAGACTGGACTAGAGACACAGGCTGAAGGGCAACAAGAAAAATCTTCATGGGAAGAATAAGGGAAAATATTTTCATAGAAGAATAATTAAATATTGGGAAAAAAGTTTCCCAGAAAGGTTACAGAATGCCTGTCCCTGGAGAGTGTACAGTCACCTGGATACTGTGACTGTGCATCTGAATTAGCATAACCTGATGCAGCTTTGAATTCAGCCCCACTTTGAGCAGGAGGTAGAACTAGGAAACCTCTGGACACCATTTCTAACCAAGCTATTCTTTGACTTTGGAAATGAAGCGTTGAATTACAGCCTAGAAATACTTAGGGACTTTAATCAAGATGTTTTTGTTTTTGAATACCCATTTTGCTTTTAGAAACTTTGTCTTAAGGATGGGTAAACTCAGTTTTTAATTTTAGTCTGCTGCTTGTATGATTAAAAAATTGCACATCTTTCCTGTGAGATTTGGTATTTTGATGCCCACATAATTTTTCTGAAGGCAACAGGCCACAGTCTGCTGCATTGATGAAGTTCATATGTATTTTTATTACTAACCTGGCATAAGTTTTTCTCTTCTTCACAGAAAGAAAGAAAAGAAAAGGCAGTTTGCATCTTTTAAGAAAAAATACAGCCATTTCGAAAATGTGAGGATTAGAACTGTCAGTCTCACAGCTAAACGATAATACTGATTTGTTGATGCTTGTAAATTAGTTTTTCTTTGTGACTTGCAGTCATTTTCTGCAATGATCATAGAGTATATATTAAGAAATAATGTTTTATTTCACTGCTTCTCTAACAGCAAAAATTCAAGGCATGAAAAATGCTGTTCCCAAGAATGATAAGAAGAGACGAAAACAGCTGGCAGATGAAGTTGCCAAACTAGAGGCAGAACTTGAACAGAAGCACAAGGAGGAATTAAAGCAGCTGAAGGAAGCTTCACCTGAACAGAATAAGGTAGGTGCCCTAACTTCAGCTGAAGTTATACAGGTACAATTTGTGTTAGGGCTTTTTTTAACTTTTAAAAATTATGATGAAATAATACTTCAAAGTAGTTATCCTAGTCTTCACAATATTAGTAATCCCCCATGTAATACTGGGGGATTTTTGTTGAGCACTGTTGAGAGAGTGGCTTGGTTGCTTAAAGAATCACTGTAAAAGATATTTCAAAAGCAGGTTTAATATAAATTTGCAAAAGCATGACAAAATTCGATGGCAAGATTTACTCTGGTACTGAATCCATGGATGAGGCGTACAAGGAAAATCATTACACAAATGCCAAGCTGCAACAGAAATTAAATGTAGGGTAGGAGGAAAGATGGACCACCACAAGGAGTATTTTGTGTTGCTTTTAAGGCTCCATGGGTAACTCAGTTATGTTACAGAATTATTTTTTTAAGTTGCTGTTATATTGCCACTCTGGTTATCTTAGGTAGACTACTCAAGTATTGGTAACATTCAGCAGGTGTTTGACTCATCCAGTGTGTTTTGTCTTGCAATTTTGTCAACAGTGTGACTGATCTTTTTGTATAGCTCGTACAGTTACTGAGTTAGGTTTGTGATTTTTCTAGAGAAGTTTCAACTCTCTGTGTTTTTCTACTGCTGGTTATACTCTGATATAGAGGATGGACCATTCTGCTTTAATTTTCACAGAACTTGCTGATGGATGTTTGGATACCTCACTGGCTGGCATGATGAGGAAAGCTTTTCCTTTCAGCCAGTAAGCAGTTATCACACTCCAGTATGTTAGAGAACATACAGCTTAAATTTGAGATGCACATAACTCTGTTGGGACTGCAGAAAAGTAACGAAATGCAAGACAGTAGTTTGGGATGTGAAATGCTTTGATGGCTTCTGTGCTATACATGGATCTTTGTGGTTAAACTTCATAAAAATAATCTGGAAGAGAACTTAAAACTGTTTCAGAAGATGCATATCTTAGTTATTGCTTATATTAATAAGAACATTTAACTTTTTTTTCCTTTTAGACAGATTCCATAGTTGATGGGGTTGCAAATATAGAGCTTGAAGGAGTAGAGCAGCAGATTCAGCATCATCGAATATCAAAAGCACAGAAGAGGCGGGTATGACTTCACATTAAACATTGTGCAAATAACTGATTATGTTCAGCTAAACTTAAGTGTAATAGCCAAAGGTAAACCATTTTTTGGGGGACATTACCTGGGTAATTCTGTATTGATGCTGTACCTACTGGGTGCCTTGAAAATCTGTTAAACTGCTGCCTGGAGATATGTAAGGATTTTATAAATAACAGTACTTTTCTACCCTCAGCCATTTGCCAGGAATCAGAATAGGTCAGAAAATGGGAGCCATAAAGAAAGAAATTATGTAAAGCAAATGATTTTTGAAAGACTTCCAATAAAAATATTATTAAATAAGTAAAGTAGTTGAATAAAATACTATGTGGAAATTATGCAACTAGTAGTACTTAAAACATTTAACAAAAGACCTTCTATACTGAAGAAATTATTTTAAAATATCGAGTTGTTAAGAAACACTACCTAGTGTCCTGTTGCGTTAGGCTTAGATCTGATTAAACATCAGATGTTGTGGTGGATTAACGTTCTCATTCTACCTGGTCAGGGCCAGGGGAACACTGCTTTATTGCATATTTCATCCTCTGTTACATGTTGACTACAAACATGTTAAAAGGATGTTTATAATTCATGGCACCATGTCTAGGCAAACCAGGAAGTCTGGTCTAGTTTTCCTGTATTCTTCTTGCCTAAACCAGTCTGGTCTTGATTTGTGGTGAATTTTAAGCATGAAAATGGAAAGATCATTCTTCGTACTGCTTTTTTATTTGTTTATTTACTTTGGTTCTTGTACCCTTGTTAACATCAGCATGAACTTACAAAACATTCTATGAAAGTAATTTTTTTTTGTATTTTTACATTCCTACTAATATTCTCTACATGAATTCTTATCCATCCTTTAGGTTAGGAGCAGTCTTTTTATGACGTAGAGTACCTGTCCTGAGGGAGTTTCAGTTTCATGAGCTCTGTTATGCAGTCATATACTTAATTGGTAGATCTCACACTTCTTATGAAAGAGTGATATTTTGTGATGTTTAATTAGAGTTCTCATACTTGAATGTTGAAATAGTTGATCCTGAAGAAAGAACTGTGATTAACAGACTTTATATGAGCATTGTAAAGTGTTATTTCGCATGTTAATATAATTAAGATTTCTCTTGTCATATAATTTCGGGTGTGGTTACCTGTGGGAGGCAGTTGGATATAGCATTTGCTATATCCTTACTTAGCATTTGCTAAAGTTTGGGTTTAGGAGGTCCTCAAGGTCAGTCTGAATCAGGTAGTACTGATTCAAGACAAATATTTTATAGATAAGAATGTACTGTGAAAACATGGGAAGAGTTAGAAGCAAGCACTAAGCCAAGAACCGTATGGGCATATTCTAAATTTTAACATTAGATGTAATTTTTTTGTGTGTTTAATCTAAGGAGAAAAAAGCTGCTTTGGAGAAAGAAAGAGAAGAAAGAATAGCTGAAGCTGAGATACAAAATCTAACAGGTGCTAGACATCTTGAAAGCCAGAAACTTGCCTGCCTATTGGCAGCAAGGCATTTAGAGATTAAACAAATCCCTTCAGATGGCCATTGCATGTACAGAGCTATTGAAGATCAGCTCAAGGATCACCAAAATTCCTGGACTGTTGCAACTCTGAGGAACCAAACAGCAAAGTATATGCAAAGTCACTGTGATGACTTCTTGCCTTTTCTTACAAATCCTAATACTGGAGATATGTATAGCAGAGGTAAGACTTGTAGCACATGAGATTTTAAAAACTATTATAACTGTTCCTGATAAATATCAGTTACAGATTAATTGGGACTTTTATGGTGTTTGTAACTTTGTTACTTTATTGTGTTCCATGGAACTCAGAATTATGATCTGCTATGAAACTTGGTGCACCTGGACCTCTAATTAATATATTTTTAAAATTAATCTAGGAAATATTATTCCCCATTGGAAAAAAAAAAAAAAAGCAAAACAGAACTGGCTGGTTACTAGATGATGTGAACTCATTCTGGGATGTGATTTGTTATTATAAACAGCTTGTCTACCAGGTTGGGATGATTTTCTTGTCAAGTTTTATATTGGTGTTTTCAATGTACACAGGAAAGCTGTTAAAAATGGGTGTGAAATTCAATCAAATCTGTTTTGTAATAGTTTGAATAGATGCATTTTCTTATTTTACCTTATTTTTCCGCTGCAAAGTATTTTGGAACCATTTTTTACATATAGACTAAACTAAAAAATATAAAGAGCTTTAGTATGGAACAGCGGTGTAGGCTGAGTAAAAACAGAGTTTGTGTACCTCTTATTTGAGCAATACATGATTTATTCATTATGCCTGGAACACCACAAAAATGACTGCATAAATTTCATTAACTTAATGCTATGCTTGTTAAATAGGCATTGCTGTGGATTTCATGTGGTCACTGGGTGCTGTCTTTCCCATGTTGACAGAGATTATTGTCACGGGCTGAATGTGTCCCAGGAGAATACTGAATAAAATTCTGCACAGCAACAGGGAGTTGTGCTTTTCTGTTATAAAGGAAATGAATGATAAGTCATTCTGAGCAGTCTTCAAAAAATCTGAAGATTCTTCTTTCTCAAAATCTGTTTGTAAGGTTAAAAAACTTGAAGGTTTGTAATTTACAAACTTGGTTTCTGTAGAACATGATCTGAAAAGATTAGCTATTTACAGAGGAACTATTAAGAATAAATACTTCAGAAGTTAAAAACAAGGCAGCTAATCTGGAAATTTAAAAAAACCCTAGCCAACTGTTTACCTACATGCAGTTGCAAGATTTTTAAAACGTACCTGACACCTGGTGAATGTAAGAACTAGATATACTACTCGCTATACACTCGCTGTATATAATATACTACATTCTTTTCTAAAGTTTCTAAACACTCTCTGAAACTTAACATGAAGGAAACTATGCAATTTCATGTGTGTTGTTACCTGTTGTTCTCTGAATAAAAAAACTAAAATATTAGCTATACTTCTTTTTCTACTCTTTTTTTATTTCTCTCTTCAGTCTGAAATTTTCTTTTCAAAACAGAATGAGTTTGGGGTTTTTTTGACAACTGCTTTTCTCTGCTTTTCTTCAATGAACATACGTATTTTCCTTTATAACGTGTTTCTACTTTTCTGGCTCTAGTTTGCACAATCAGTGTTTTTCCTCAGTTGCTTATTCTCAACCAAGACAAGAATTAAATGTTGTCTTTTCTTTCCGTGCAGAGGAATTTGAGAAATACTGTGATGATATAGCAAATACAGCTGCATGGGGAGGTCAGCTGGAAGTAAGTATTGTAGTGATAATTTTTATTTGTGAAATTCTGAAGTGGGTGAATATACATTAAAAATAAGGGTCTCTTTAGAAAGAATACCTGAAGGCGTAAGGGAACATAGTCATAAATAGCTTATTAATAGCTATTTCTTGTGGTTATAGGTTGTTTTCCCACCATCTTTTCTGATGGTGCACCACTGTTCTGATGTATTTGACAACATGCAAGTTAATGAATTAATTTGATAAAAATATCATTAGAATGACTGACACAATGAGTGGGAAGGTTAGGTTAGGTTGTTGTCATATAAACTGGAACTTCACAAAATACGTATTTATTTTAATCTTATTTTTTATGAAAGAACAGTTAGCAAATCAATGAAACTAGCCCAGTGTCGTATCCTTTAAACAATGATTAGTTTAAAGCATGCTATTTTCAATTAAAGTTTTTAAAGTTAAAATAATTCTGATTATTTTAATAATTTTTGAAAATATTTCTAATGCTTGAACTGTTATGCTAAAATTAAATGCCTGGTCTTCTTGTCTCCTGCCTACGTTGTCTTTAATCCTGTTTCTAAATTGTTTTTGCCTTAAAGCTAAGGGCTTTGTCACACATTTTACAAACACCTATTGAAGTGGTGCAGATGGATTCTCCTCCCATTGTTGTTGGTGAAGAATATTCAGGCAAACCAATAACACTTGTGTAAGTATGTAATTTTATCACTTAAATTTAGTGCACTTATTTCTGTAACAGAGGGCTCAGCTTTGATTCTCATCTGCTCTTTTATTTTCTGTTATGCATCTTATGTTGAAATACTGCTTGAGTAATGGTTGTGCAGGTCAGAAATTATTTGTGATTGACACACTTACTTTGGAGAAATTGTAATTAGACAGCGTCTGATGTATATCAGTCACTGATTTAGAGAATGCTGCAAGGTCATTTTACCTGGTAAATAATTAGAAAATAATAATGATATTGATACAAGATGGAGGAAACTTCTTGCCTTCTTCAGAGTATTTGTCAAATTGTGCCTGGAAGTCACTAGATTTAAAAATTGTCTTTATTAATACTCTTCTATGTAATGATCCTATATATTTTTGTTGCTAAAACTTGGCTTTATTTCAATTGTCTTCCAGTGCTGTTACTGTTTGGCATGATGTATACTTTTTGTTTAACAGAACACTATTTCTGTAACTTTTTTTTAGGTATATGAGGCATGCCTATGGATTAGGAGAACATTACAATTCTGTGAAAGTTCTAACAGACACTGCTACAGAGAACAGCAGCTAGCATACAAAAGTTGTACATTCACATGGATAACAGTTGCATCGTTATGTGTTGGGCTCCAGGAAATTCCCAGTATGACTGGAAAGTCAATGGCATGGATTATATTATTTTAATTAAATTTTAAATTTTAGTTATTTAAAAAAATTTAAAAAAAAAACAAAATAAAAGACCTGCAAGGTTTGACTATAAATCAGACGTGGCTCTTGATTAAACCAAAACTACACAACAATATTTTGAACTTATTGGTATTAATTATGTTTAGAAGATCTTCTGAAAAATGGTGGCTGTGTAGATCAGGTTGTTTTCCGTTGAGCTTCCTCCCAATGCTGCAGAGAAAATATCAAGTAGTAAAAACTCATTTTGGTTAATCTGCATTTCTGCTGAAGATTTAAGGTTAACTGAAGGTCCCTGTTCCATTATTTCAGATTTTCATGATAATGGAAGAGTTCAGGCATTTGAAATAATTGATTGTATTTTGCTTATGGAATATCATCTGCTGTGTTTCCGTAGTCCTATCAGGATCTAATTTCAACAGTGTAGTATTGATTCCCTTCTTTATTTGGCAGAGAACATCTGGAGGTAAATCCAGCAGCAGAATATCTTGGCTTGGCTGAATGAATCGCAGTCTTTGTAAAGACTTTCATGTAAGATTTTTACCAAGGGACGATGTAGGGTTTTTTTTGGAGTTGACAGTAGGAATTCAACTCTTGTGCATTGTTATTTATGACTGTACATTGTACTGTCGGTGCAAGTTATCTGCACTGTTCATTCTGCATAGTCTTTCAGCTGTGCATTTCAGTGAATCAGAAATTTTACAAAGCTCCTCAGTGTCTTCACTTGGGGTAGTGAAACTCATCTGAACTTATCATCTCTGGATCTGCTGATCTAAGCACTTTGTCATCTAAAATATGATGTTTTATAATGCTTAAAACAGCTGGTTGCACACAGCTGTAGAAATAATCACCTTGGGTTTTATCAGTAACTAAAGGTGATCTGGAATGTTAAGTTTATTTTAATTGCTTCTTATGATGTGCAGAGACTTGAAAGATTTTAACATGGCTTGACTTTTTACATTAGAAATGTAGATTGTTGTCTGTAACTGTGACTTCAAAATTAGGAACATAATGAAACCAAAATTTTAATGCAAATGTTTTTTAACACGAGAAGTGTTTTTTTTTAATTTTTAAAAAGCCTTAGCCAATAAAAGTATTGTCTGTATTTTACTGCTGCTGAGTTGTTTTGGAGAAAAGTGGTTCATGAAAAGATTAAACACCTTTGCCCTGGTTTGGGGATTATGACCTAACAGTATGTATCTTGTAGTCCTTCAATAAAGCTAGCCTGCAGACTTACATTCCTGGAACTTAGAAAAATCTGTTCTTACTTAAGAGGGAGATAAGTCATCACTTTATGGGTCAGATTATGTCTGATTTAAAGCACTTTGAGAAAAAGGGAGTAAAAAATTACCAGATAATTACAGCAAGAGTTTTTTGACAAGCAGTTCTTTAGGATGGTGCCTGTCAGGAAAACAAAGTATTAACCAGATCAGGAGTTTTTACATTCTTATTTATCTGTTACAGTGTAACAACTATAGCTGGTTTATATACCAAACCAGCTGGCTTACTGTAAAATTTGGTTTACTACTTCGATTGTATAAAACAATGGTTTTAATTTCAAACACAAAATAGGATACAACAGCATGAAAAAAATGTTTCTATTCATAGTACCATTACAAATGTCACTAAAAATAATAAGTACTCTTCTCTGCATTGCTTAGAATTGATGTGATATAAAATGCACATGCTGCATTTTATAGATACATAGTTCTTTGGTTTATTTGGGTATCAGTTTTGTTTGATTAACTGAGAAAGAAAAGATGCCAGAATCAGGGAACACCTGTACCAAGAGTTTGTCATGGTGAAGATGTTTACAGTTTGTATTAAGTTAAATAATTTAATATAGTGAGTGAAAGATCCTTGCTCATGCTGTATGGGACTTGCCAAAAAGTAATAAATCAGTTTATTTGTGGCAAATCTTCTTGGGGTCAGTTTTATTTTGTACTTAAATACTTCACTTATTTCTTACTATGAATAAACTATCCATTTACATTTTAGGATCCTACTGTAATATGAATTCTAAAACAACTGATTGTATTCAGGCAGACAAAGTTTCATTCTCTATGAAATTAAGTTGTTTCTGAACAAAATTTATCCTTTGCGTTTTAGCAGTTAAGCTTGAGCTCTTCTGAAAAACTGTATTTGAACATACTGTTGAACTTCCCCATGCATTAAAAGTATGAAGTGAAACTGAGAGGGGGGTCTTCTCAAAATAAAGCTTTTAACTTCTTTGTCAGATTACATTTTTCTCTGCAGAATAACAATGTTTACTTTGTCTTTCAGTAACTTTCCTTGCTTTTATCTGTAATTCAGTTTCTTCAGCTGCTATTTCTTTTAAGGACTGTTGAGTATTTTTTGCAAGATTAATTGAGATTAGTTGCCAGCAGGAATGCTCACATGAACAGGAGGGAAGCTGTCTAGTGGTCTGCAATAAATTGTGTACAATATTCTGAAAGGGAAGAACTTATTTGTTGTTGAAAACAGTAGTCACATGTGGCTCTTAGTGCTTGTCCTTGTCCCTTTCACTTACTCTGCACCAGTCTCTGCTCTCCTGTCCCATTGTGTGGGCTGCAGGCAGCCCCAGAAAGGAGATGGGAGGTGGTGGCAGCCAGAGGGAGTGCAGACCTGTCATAATTTATTTAAACAGTACATTAATTCATCTAATAATTTATTATTTGAATAGTAAATTAGTTCAAGATTTTTTTTTTAAAGAAAGAAATTATATAAAATGTGATGAAGCAGTGATGTCCCTTGTGCACATTTGTACAATTCTCTTCTTGTGTTTCTATATTTAAAAATATTGCACAAAGCTAAAATGGAACTTTTTTATGTTGAGGGTGGCAGAGCAGTGGGACAGGCTGCCCAGAGAGATCATGGAGTCTCCCTCTCTGGGGACATACAAAACTCACCCAGTTCCTGAGTAAGCTGCTCTGAATGATCCTGCCTTGGCAGAGTGGTTGGACTGAATGATCTCCAGAAGTCCCTTTCAACCCTTGTGATTCTGTAAGACACAGTGAAGAGGGAATTTTTTTCACAACCGCTTGCTTTGAGGCAAAATTGTCAGCAGGAACACTTTTTGCCTTGTCTCCATGCTCTGTTCTTTTTAATAGGCCATTGAACAGGGGCTGTGACAGGCTTCAAGGAAAAGAAAAAAGCAGTGTTGAAATTTTGGATGTATGTAGAACACATCCCCTCTGCTCCTGTGACTCAAGGAGTAAGATGTGCTGGCAGCAGTGACTGGGTACATCTGCTGCTTGTGGGATGGTGGCTGCCTCTCAGCTGAGTTATGCTTGAGTATAACGTTGTTTTGAATTACAAGAGTGAGAATTCCTGGAGCTAAATGCGCTGGTGGCAGTAGAGTCAATGGGGTCAGGAGGGGCACTCCCTCTGACAGTTTGGGCTGTGCATTTTCACGGAATCACAGAATAATAAGGTTGGAAGAGACCTCTAAGATCATCAAGTCCAACCTATGCCCTAACACCTCAACTAGACTATAGCACCAAGTGCCACGTCCAGTCTTTTTAAACACATCCAGAGATGGTGATTCTACAACCTCCCTGGGAAGACAATTCCAGTACTTTATCATTCTTTCAGTGAAAAATTTCTTCCTAATATCCAACCTGTACCTTCCCTGATGTAACTTGAGACTGTGTCCCCTTGTTCTGTCAGTTACTGCCTGGTGAAAGAGACCAACCCCCACCTGTCTACAACCTCCCTTCAGGAAGTTGTAGAGAGCAATAAGGTCACCTCTAAGCCTCCTCTTCTCCAGGCTAAACACCCCCAGCTCCTTCAAACGTTCCTCACAGGACTTGTGTTCCAAGCCCCTCACCAGCCTCGTTGCCCTCCTCTGGACGCGCTCAAGCATCTCAACATCCTTCCTAAACTGAGGGGCCCAGAACTGGACACAGCACTCAAGGTACGGCCTCACCAGTGCCGAGAACAGGGGAAGAATGACCTCCCTACTCCTGCTGGTCACACAATTCCTAATGCAGGCCAGGATGCCATTGGCTTTCTTGGCCACCAAGGCACATTGCTGGCTCATATTCAACCAGCTGTCGACCAGCACCCCCAGGTCCCTTTCCGCCTGAACACTGTCCAGCCACACTGTCCCCAGCCTGTAATGCTGTAGGGGATTTTTGTGGCCAAAATGTAGAACTCAACACTTAGACTTATTAAACTTCATGCTGTTGGACTCTGCCCATCCATCCAACTGATCTAAGTCTCTCTGCAAAGCCCTCCTTCCATCCAACAGATCAACACAAGCTCCCAGCTTAGTGTCGTCTGCAAATTTACTAATGAAGGACTCGATGCCCTCATCCATGTCGTCTATAAAAATATTAAATAGAACTGGCCCCAGCACAGACCCCTAAGGGACACCACTGGTGACTGGCCCCAGCTGGATGCAGCACCGTTCACCACCACTCTCTGGGCCCGGCCATCCAGACAGTTCCTAACCCAGTGAAGAGTGCTCCTGTCCAAGCCGTGGGCTGCCAGCTTCTCCAGGAGTGTGCTATGGGTGACAGTGTCAAAGGCCTTGCTGAAGTCTAAATAGACAACATCCACAGCCTTTCCTGCATCCACCAGAGGGGTCACCTAGTCATAGAAGGAGACCAGGTTGGTCAGACATGACCTACCCTTTGTAAACCCATGCTGACTGGGTCTGATACCCTGGCCATCTTGTAAGTGCTGTGTGATAGCACTCAGTATGAGCTGCTCCATTATCTTACCTAGTACTGAGGTCAGGCTAACTGGCCTGTAATTACCAGGTCGTGAGCCACGACTCTTGATAAATGATGGAGAGTGGCTTTGCAAGCTCATCTGCCAGCTCCCTCATCACCCTGGAGTGGATCCCATCTGGTCCCTGTCGCTGTCGAGCAGGACGGGAACAGAGAACTCCAGATCAGAAGGCAAAGAAAATGAGCTCTGATTTATTTCAAATATACTGCTCTATATATAGAGAACATCGAGAAGACTAATTTCATTTGTCTTAGAGTAAAAACATGTCACACCATTGGTGTGCAGTGAATGATGCACAGTGGCAGAGCATATCTATAAACAATGTGAATAACAAGATAGATTAGAGAATTATTTACATTCTTTCCCAACTGTTTCCCAGGTTCTTGCCTGGTTAGAAAACCTTTCTCTTTCTCTCTGACTGAGCTGAGAATATCCACAGGTCCCATTGATTTATAAATATCCAAGTGTTCCAGCAGTTCTCTGACTGCCTCTTCTTGGATAACAAGAGGACCATTCTGCTCCCTGGCACCACCTACCAACCCCTGAGGACAGTTGTCTTGAGGACAAGCTGTCTTACCACTAAAGACCGAGGCGAAGAAGGCATTAAGCATTTTCACCTTTTCCTCATCTTTAGTTACTAGGTTGCCTGCCTCATCCAATAAGGAACAGAGGTCAGTTATACCCTTCCTTTTACTATTAATATATTTGTAAAAACTTTTTTTTTATTATTATTTTTAACAGAAGTTGCCAAGTTAAGTTCAAGTTAAGTTCAAGTTTCCCCAGTTCCTCCCTCAGCAGCACTGATTGCCTTGCAGCTTGTGGGTTCAGTGATGTGACAGTGACTGAGTGAAGACAGGCAGTGTGCCTTTTGTGGGCAGTGCACACAAATGGAGCTGTGCTCAGGGCAGTCCTGCTCTGACCCTGCAGAGGTGTGCTGCATTAGTGGCATCTGCAGGGGTGCAGCTGCATTCCTGCCAAAGGAGCCAAATGATGAATGTCCCGGAGATGGCCTGAAAGCTTTGGTGAGAGTGGACATCAGCATGTCCCATCTGCATCATCTGGGTACTTTGGGCTGTCATCTGTCATAGGCCATGGAATTGTTGCAAGTACAACTTTCTATTTTTAGCCCTTGAAACACAGCCTGCCTCCCTCTGTCTGCCAGTGGATCTCCTGGGATGCATTTATGAATGATGTATTTTTTTATGCCTGTGTTTATTACTTAATCTATAAGAAGTTAAGCAGACTTAAAAATAGTATCTAAAACACAGGAGGCATTTTCGGTACTTTCCTTGTCTCCAGTGAGAATGCCTACCCACCAATTGCTTTGTTTTGAGCAACTAATAAAAGCAACAGATGGTTGCTTTTATTGATTGATCACTAGAGGCATATGATAGATGTACTTTTGAACACAACTAAAATCCTTAGCAATTGCCTCTGTATGTTAGAAACAGTTATATCATAAAAAGAATTATTCATGCACAAAAATATTTGGTAAAATTCAGAATAAACTGATGTAGTCTGTGTTGAAGATTAAATAAATACACCAAGGTTTTAATTGAAAAGCTTTATAGTATTTACAAGTTAAAAAAATTGGAGTGCATAAACTTATATAGTAAGCAGATTAAAAAATATTCCCAGGAGCTATATTTTCTGCAAAGGCTCCCTGAACTTCATCAGTTTTGCAAATATTTTGTCATGATATAGGAAGGAGTTAGATACGTTAAGAATCTGACATGCTGTGTTTGCCTAGAAATGGAAACCTTCCAGATGTGAGTAATGCTGTTTTATTTTTTATTGCTCTTTTTTTTCTTTTCTTTTGAAGTATAGTATTATGAAAACATTTGAGCAAGATCTCTTCTTTGAAATTATTATGCAAATCATGAAGATGCACACTGGCAATTGCATTCTGGAAGGTATATGAATATTCTTTTGAGAAAGCTAAGGATGTGGAGATTTTAAACTAGTAATTCTTCCACACGTGCATAAATATACACACATATATCCTCTAAAATCAAAATATAAGTATAAATATGCAATAATTTGTCATTAAATCCTAACAAGGCTCCACTGAGTGGGGAAAGAGTGAGGGGCATTTAATGGAGAAGCATTTTTCTTTTAGCTGTTTGCAGAATGTTGGCACACAAAACAAAGAAACAGAACAGGGAAAGTAGTTGTGAACTGGGGATGCCTGCATGAAATGCACAAAATTATTCAGTGTTGAGGAATATTCTGGGTGCTGGTGGCTGGGTGTGCTACACATTGCACCCTGGCTGGGGGGAAGTGGCTGGAGCCCCAGGCAAACAGCTGTGAGTGTCCTTTTACACTTTAGTGCTTTTCAACAGTTACACCATATTTATCAGCAGCTTCCAACATTCAGAGTTTGGTGAGCTCCTTGTGAGAGTGTTCTGTAGGTTCACTGGCAGCTACATTGCATCTTCTTCACTGGTTAGTGAAACTAGAGATTGCATCAATGGATTTTAAAAACTTGATTTTGATCTCTGGTATATTTATTAGTATTAGACATACTGTGCTTAATGTTGCTGATTCCATTGTAGTGCTTGCTGTCTGGTTGATCTGCTGCTTGCATGTGTTATCCATCTGCTTCTGAACATTTTATCACAACTTTTGCAAACAACTGAAGAATTCGAGTCGACTTGGAGATTTTTGAGAAAAACTGCGGGGGGCAAGGAGCTGGAGAATGTAATGCAAGAATGCTTTAAATCCAAGTTGAAAAACTGCTGTTCAGTAAAAAGCAATGAAGATACTATTAAGGAAAATTATTCTCCTGATCTTCCAAATCTTTATATTTTAGATTGTACATTTTAGTTGTGACAAGTGAAATTTTTGTTTGTTTTAAATAAGAAGAAGGTGGATGTTACACCTCTGATAGAATCTGTAAAACCTGAGTACATACTGTCACTTCTAAAAGAACCTTAGCTTTCCCTGTCTTAACAAGTGATATTCCCCCTCTTGTGGAAGGACACATTACAAAAATGATAACGGCCTTTTTCTAGTTAGACCATTTGGGAATTCTGTTATTTTTCATGAAACATTTTTGATGTTGTCATAATTATCCACATAATTGCTATGTCCTACTTGTGCCTGGCTCAGAGCCTTCTATCTACTACTCTTGCCACAGACATCACTGGAAATAAAAAGAAATGTGAAATATCTTATGTGGGTACAGACTCTTCAGAAAGGACAGGCTGGGAAGGTGAGGGGGAGAGGGTTAGCTTAGTGCTCCTCTGTGGGAATGGTGATGGGGTCTGTTCATAGCCCATGGGTCAGGATCAGAGAGGGGTGGCGTAAGTGGGCTTGTAGTGGGTCCCTGGTACACACCAACATATTTCATATTTTTATTAAAGTTTGTTGATAGTGTAGACATTTTGCACAGTTTGAGCTCCCTGGTCAACTCCAATGCCTCAATCTAAAAACAAGGCAAAGCAGACTAAATTTGAAAAATTTTGCTTCATTATTACAATTGAAGATGAAATCTCAGTAAATCCTGTGTCTGAAATTCTGTATCTTTGCAAGACTTCTTTATGCATTTGAAGAAGAGCACAAGCGACAGGTTATTTGTACAACATAATAAAGCAAGTCTCAGTAGAGGATTTCTGCTAGTCTCACTTCACACAATGTATGGTACACATCACAATGATGCGTGTACCATCGAAGTTTGTCTGATGCACAAACTAAGGTATTATTACTTTCACAGAGTGGCCTTTCCAAAACTCATTAAAAATGTTACATGAGTATTGAAAAAGTCTTTATAAATTTCAATTGCATTGGTATGCAACAGTTTGCAGTCAGAAAACATAAAAATATCATTTTCCTTAGCCCCATCTCTGCCAGTGTTCAAGACCAGATTGGATGGAGCTCTGAGCAACCTGGTCTGCTGCAACCCCCCCATGGCAGGGGGGTTGGAACAAAGTAAACTTTAAGGTCCCTTCCAACCCAAACCATTCTATGATTCTGTGATCATTTCAAGGACTGAAATCAAATATGCATTTTAATAAGGGAGAAGAAATCCAGTCCTGCACTGTGCACTGTAAAAATAGATGAGAACTACTGAGTATTATATTAGAATCTAAGTAAACAGGCCAAGAAGGGAATGAACTGGTAAAGGTATAAAGCTTGATTTTTATTTGTTAAAGCACTGTACATGTCAACTATATATTGTTCAGAGTAAACTCTCAGTAAATTTTAATTGAAGAGCCTTAAAAATTACAAAAGTAACTTCACTTCCAAATTTTGCACATAGTACATCTCACAAACATTTCCTTTTGAAGTATTGAAGTGAGGGAATAGATAATCCATAACTATACCAAGTAACTCATATTATATTTTAAATTTTGGAACTAAGATTCTGCATGTTGCTCACATGCACATGGACATACAAAAAATACATAGACATAAAATATATGTTCTCCATATTTGGTACTTTCTTCAGTGTGTTTTCTAAAGTAATGCAATAGTTAAACAAATTTCTGATGTCAGGGCTGAATGTATCACTGGCACACAATGCACATGACATTCTGTTCATTCAGTTAATGGCTTCGAGGCTAGTTTAACCAAGTATTTGAAGAACTATACACCAAGATTAAAGATATGTATTGAATAACTTTTTATCTCTTAAATGTAGTCACCTGTTTTTATAATAGCATAAATCAAAAAGCAAAGTGGTGGATGTGGGGTGAGAATATGGGTCTCAAAACTGGGGAAAAAATAGTTGAGGAAGTTATTAGTGGCCTCAATAACACATTTTAAACTGAGCAAGTACCTTCCAACAGTTTACAAAATACCAAAATTTGATCACATTTTTCTAAATGCAGCGTAAAACAAATGAGTAAACATGAAGCATGATTTTCAAATAATATTTTAGTTTTAAAGGGATCCCTGGTGATCCTCCAGACTGACATCCAGCTCACAGCACCACTAGTTTCAGATAGAACAAATTATTCTGTCTTTCGTTTTATGAACATCATCATTTATGTGGAAAAAAGGGAGGGAAGGCAACTGAGAACTCCACAGACACAGTCAGAAGAGAAATGCATGTTCTGTGACCTCAGGCTGCAGGTCCCTTGTTTCTGTGTCCATGCCAGTCAAAAGGGCCACTTCAGAAATTTTTTATCTGAAGGTTTCCCCAGTTTGAGCTGAGTTTTCCAGTTTCTTCAGGCTCAGTCTCCTAGGTCATAGTGAGGGAGATGTTTGCTTAGTGTTTTCTGATCACATGGATTGATAGAGCCAGCTGAGAGAATAGAGCAACTTTATAGGTATTTCTGCTTATTCAGCCTATTTATAATACTGGTGTGTTGTATTCAGTAGAATTAACTCACCTGATTCTTATTCCTTTAGACAAGTGTTTCATTCCATCCTTATTGTTAACTCTGCTGTATATGAGCTATCATGCTTAGTGCTTTTCAGATAAATAATTTTATTGGAAAATAGCTGAAGAGTTACAGAGACTGTAATCTTCTGCTAGGGATTGTTTGAGTTACTGAAGAATTGGTTTTCAGTTGTTTCTTGAGACCCCCGGAGCTCTCAGCTGTGTACCCTGGTGGTTGTGAGCACATTCCTTGGCAAATAAATCTGCTTACCATGTTTGGGCAGATGGGGAGCAACTCAGCCTTCATTTTCTGCTTGAATTTCAGTTTGTCATTTTTTGTTTGCAATTTTCCATTTCCAAGGATCTTTTTTTCATGATCACACCTCCCTCTAGTTTAGCAGCAGCTCCACATCTAATTAAAGCAGTTTCTATTTCTTGCACCTCTTTAATAACGGTGTTACAAGGCTGAACTGGACATTACAAATGAACTTTATCACACAGCACTAGCTATCCCTCTCAGCAGATGCCTTGAACTTTTACAATTCTCCCTGAGCCTTTCTACATCATGGAACCAGTCCCAATGAGCATAGAGTTTCTGATACACTTTGTTATGTGGCACCAAATACTTTGCTAGTTGGATCTAAACTACACAAGTTATTACACAGAAATTGCTCATTTCATAGGCCTTTCACCTCTTTCAAAAAGACTTCTCCATCTCAGGGTAGGAAATAGTTTCTTTGCATGTGCAATTCTTACTGTGACTGCCAGTAAGAATTCCACCCATACAATGATTTTTTTAAAAATCTGGATTTCATCCATGAGTATCTGGTCTCAGGCCAGGGAGTTGATATCAAATAGTTTGCAGCAGAAACTCTCTGTTAAAACTCATAGAGTATGTAATGAAAAGACTAACTTGGAAATGGAATGTCCTAAATTCTTTGGCCATCTCCCTCAGCCATCCAGTCCTCAAGACATATTTGCATTTTTATTTACTTTCTGAAGCGCTGATATCCCTAATTTTTCCCTAGATACTCTTGAAGTTATAGAGTTTTGGGAGTAAAAGATTTGTGTGTTGGACAATGAACTTTCAACCCCATATGAAATGACATAATGCAGTTAGAAACTGCTCTTGAAAGAGACTGAGGTGGATATGCCTCATTCCAAATGTGGGTGACTTAAGGGGTCCCATTATGGAAAAATAAATGGAGCTTCATACTCATAATTACTTTAGCTGACATGTTTAGCTGAGCAGCAATAAAACATACATCATCTTAATATATATTGTTAATCTTGCCAATGATTTATACTATGCAAGCTGAAATTACCTCACCCAGTTAGACAGAATGAAGTCAGTGAAAAGCAGCTAAGGATAATTAAGCTAGACAAAGTGGCAAGTAGGTTTTTCACTGCTTAATATATGCTATTATGAATTATTTAAATACTAAAAGACAACATGAAATTCCTTTCTTTTAACCATAATTGGTCCTGCTGTGGATGTGTTCAAACAAAAAAGATATTTCAGATATTTCATAACAGTAAATAAACATGGTTTTATTTCATTTGGAGAACCGTATTATAATGTGTAGATTTTAGGCTAAGATCTCCTACCTTGACAGTCTTCTGATAAATCATGGATGCAAAGTAACAAACAAGAGAACTTTGCAGTTTGAGGGGGGTGTGTCTGAATACGCTTCTGCTTGGGAGAGAACATTTTTGTTTAGGTGTGTTTCTTGCAGTCTTTTCTAATCTGAGAGAAGTCAGCTTAGTGATGACAGGAACTGGGAATCTTTGTAATAAGAGAAAATAAAATTGTGTACTCCTCTACCTTTTCTATTTAAGATTATTATTCTTTAGATAAAACGTACAGAATTAATACTTCTTGTGATATTTTCAAGCACTTTAACATAAAAGGAGATAATTATATTTTATTGTCTAACAATCTCCTTTTCAATTTGGCAGTCAGGGCAGGTTTTGTAGCATCATTGTGCAAGATGGGCTTCTAAGGTTTATATACTTTTTAAGTACTCCACAATGAAAATCAGATGAACAATTTCACAAAAAAAAAAAAAAAAAAAAAAAAAAAAAAAAAAAAAAAAGTAGTAGTTCAAACCTAAGATTTAGAGAAAAAGAAAATCCATATGTTTTTAAATCTTTTCTCATTGTCATTTGTAACAACTTGGAGCAATATCTTAGTCCAAGATTTCAAACTGAACAGGTTGGCTCTTTAGTCATGGTTAGGCAGTCGCTTAAGGCCACCATCACTTATGTTCTGTATGCCAGTGAACACAGGAAAACACAAATTTCTTCAAGGCAAAGGCCTGATTTAATAAGCTGGTTTCTTACACCAGCTGGTTTCTTAAAGTTTCTGGTTACTCCTAGCTTTTGTTTATGACTGAGTTGTAAAGGACATGCTCCTATGCAAGCCTAATTTTTATGAGGTGCTGTGAATTAAATTTCTATGCTGTCAGTGGAACACAGGTGCATCTTGGTGCTTGTTATACGGGCCACTGACTTGCTGTGGTTGATAAGGCCATAGACGTTAAAAGTTTTGTCTGCAATATGATGAGTTGTACAATGGGAAAGAGAATTGCATTACACAAAGATGTGGGATGACAAATTGAGATGGAATTGCAAATCTCTAGGAAGTGTTTGGATGTGCAGTTTCCAGATAAACAGGAAATCCTGAACTTGTTCAGCACGAACATAAATATCTATGGAAGTAAATTAATTTTAAAGTGGCCAAAGTATTTGGATTTTAAAACTGTTATTTTTCTGGTTCTGGATGATCTTAGAGAAGAAGATTTACAGTACTATTCATTGAAGGATTGAATATTTGATTGGTTTCTTATACAGCTGCTTAAAGAAAGACTTTATTCTGGTTTATAATTTATAGTTTTATAAAGCATTTTAAAGACATCAAATATGAATGCATTTTGGGTCCCAGTGTATGGAAAGGAAGATTGAGGATGGTTAACACCTTGGAAACCCAAATCTCTTAAGAGCCATTTGAATGTGTAGCTACTCCCAGCCAACAGTAACATCTGGATTTCACAACAGCTTAAATAACTTTCCAGATGGATGTTGCTTATGTTCCCATTTCCATAGACACAGCTGACATTGTGAAAAAAGAGTGAGAAGCTTGAGGATCTGTTTACAGCATCTTTATAGTGCTTAACTTTTTCTTACTGGCAAGTCATCCATTTCATGGAGCTTGAGTGTCATAGAGTTGTCATGGTTGGAAGGGATCTCCTGAGATCGTCCAGCATAACCCCCTGCTCAGGCAGTTTAAATCTCTTGGCACATGTCCTGGTCTTGGCCCAGAGCAACGGGAGGCAGAATGGCCAAGACCATAATGTTACTTGATACCAATTTATGCGATTGCCAGGGGTAGGGGAAAGGGATTCTCTCTTGTTTTCAAGATGAAGGACATTCTTTTCCACTGGGAAAAAGCATGGTGTGGTGGGAAAGAGTCAGATGGCATTCGCTGGGTTTTTCTGTGTTAATAGTTTCTTTATCTTATACCTTTTGTTATTAATATTGTTGTTGTTATTGTTTGTTTTCTTATCCCATTGCTGCTTCCAGTAAATTGTTCTTATCGTGACCCGTGATTTTCACCTTTTATGCCTCCAATTCCCAGCTCCATCCCTGGAGTGGAAAGGGCGAAGGGAAGGAGGGAAGGGTGAGCAATCAAGCTGTGTCTGTTTTGGGAGAGTCCTGCTGGGGACACTGAAGTGGGGAGTACAATTCCTAAACCACAACAGTATGTTAGCTATGGATAGGAATCACATTTGGTTTCTGAAGATGTTACACTGACTGTTGAATAGGGAGTAATATGAACACAGTGTCTTGAATTCTGAAGGAGACATTACTAATCTGCTGGAAGCATTGCACAGTGGGACCTCGCCGGGGAAAGCGGGCAGAAGGGCTGCTGCAGCCTGCTGCCAGGCTCTCTGCTGGACCCTGTGTCCTTCATGTGCTCCTCTCATTTTAAAGTTTCTGAAGCAAGCTGAGGGCAGTTTGTCCAGCTCAGGTGGGCAACGTTTGTACAGAATGGAAGTGAAAGTATGTATAAGTATTTAAAAGTGCAGCATGAGGATTTTTAGGGTTTTGTGAGGATGGAAAAACTTCTGGGATAGCACTGAAGGGCTGAGTATGCAGAAAAAGGCAGAACTGATGTAACCTTATCCATACTGACTTTTGGCTCTGTTTTTTGAAGTGAAATCTCCTCCAAATTTTGCTCAGTTTGCAGCTCAAAAGATGCGGGGAGTAAGCGAAAAATGAAGCAGTATGAACACTGAAGGGTTTGATGTACAAGTTCATTTCCTGGCCCTCAGTTGCTTATCAGCGTGGATGTTTTCCATGAAGTTCAATCCTAGTTAGAATATTATTTATACTGCAGTATAAATAATAAATAAATAATAAATTAATTTCTTCTTCCTAAATTAAAAATAATCCAAGTTGGTTTTTTGATTTCAGAAAACTTATGTTTTCTTCAGCAACATTACTGTCCGTTCCTCACTCAGGGTTGCATATGACATGACAGATAACAATGGCCCTGTCCTAAAGATTTCTACATTTAAATATTAATCTTGAAGACAAAATTTGAGTGTAAATTGTGTCCTTGGAAGCCTTTGTACCTTCAAAGACATTTAGAAAGGACCAACACCGTACAGAACATCTGACAGAAAAAGAATTCAGCAGTATAGATTTGTGGAAAGTAATTTTGAAACGTTGGTGTTGCACTGGTGTTTCTTCAGAAAAAAATGTGCAGCACCTCTTATTTTCGGAAGAAAATGAAAGTAAGCAGAAATGTACACCTGCTAGAATAGAGACAATGCTGTGCTCCTACCCAGGGTAGTCATGGATTGGATGCTGTTGCTGTGCCATAGAGCAAGCAGGGAATGCACTCACTAGATCAATCAGATTGCTCTCTTTGGTATTGTTTACAATAATTGTTAATTAGTTTCCTAGGATAGTACCTCATTTGCGGTCAAAATAAAATGTACACCAGATGGAGAGAAAATGAATTCCAAAGCAGTAATCTATTCATATACATAATTATTCCTTGTAACTCTAATGGTGGTGGTTTTGGCTGTTTAAACTCCAGCAACAGATAGATCAAGCAGATGACATTGCTTAAACATTATTCAGGATTTTATTGGATAAACCATAAACAATTGATATATGATTGCTTTTTGACTAGCTTCTTTCATGTGTTTTAATTTGATATTGTGATTAACAATTTTTCATTTAGAGACTTTGAATTCAAATTTTAAAGTTGCAGAAAATATTTGGATGTGCTTAAAGTGTTACTTCTAATATGTTTCAGCATTTTTGCTATAAGTCCTGCCTTTCCTTAGTTTTGAAGCTGGCTTTTAAAATGTGATGTATGGATGTCTTTATTTAGAAACAAATACATTCTTAAAAATGAAGATAAAACACTAGGTTTGAAATGTTTGTAGATTTTTGTGTTGATTTTTTTTTCTGGAACAACTTTAAACTTAAAGAGTCTCTAGACTCATGGGAAATAGTGAGAAAGCATGAATTACTTTATCTTTAGAAATTATATATTTATATTCTACCCATGTTTTTATTCCTGTGGGCTATTTCATTGGAATAGTGATTACTGTTAATTTATTTTATGCTAAGAATCTGATCATTCATGTAATTTCTCTCTCCCCTAAAATTAGAGGTTTTTTTTGAAAGAATCATGTTGCTACAAAGACACAACTGATTCAGGAAACATATTCCTAAGTATGTAATTAGTAAGTAATTTCAGTGGGAATCTCAATGTGCTTGAATTTAAGAATGTGCTTAGTAAGCTTCTTCAACTGATCCAAATTTACTTATTTTGAAATAATTCTAGTATGTCTAATACTTCTATAGTAAATAACTTTAAGGATAAGTGAGTCAAAGTTCCAAAAAGAGGTGTGGATTTTTTTTCCCTATGCAGATTTTTTTTTTTTTTTTGTGTTTAGAATAAAGGATTGCTGGAATGCAAACATTTCTGGAGACTTTTGGCTCTGTGATGGAGCCTATGGGGACTTTGGACTTGATCTTTTTGCTTTGAACAATGAAACTGGCTGAGAGAGGAACTTTTATATCGCTGTACAAACTGTGCAGGGTATCTTGGCTATGCTCTAAATATTCTATTATCTTCCTGAATCTGAACATTTCAGTAAGAGGAGGTTTAAAGAACACTTAATTCTATTTTGGTTTGAATGTAGAATAGAAACATAAAATGACAAACTAAATGCACATTTCTGTCCCATTACGATGACGTTAAGAAGGCTGTAGTAGGTGCCCAAATATATAGAGGCGACAAAACTAACAAAACCAGAGCTGGTCAGGGGACTTTATTTGTGCTTTGCTTTTAAAAGTCTTTAGAAATCAACATTTTATGTGCATTCAGATTGTATTCCCTAATAAAGAAGATCAGACTATTTTCATAACTGTCTAATCTAAGATATAACATGAAACATGATATAAAAGCCAATTATTTAAAAAATGTAAAGATATCCTATGAAGGTTTTTTTTTTTTGACGTTCAACTAATTTATGTAATGTATATGATGCTTTTCCATTGGGTGTGAGATAAATCAAAATCTATGGCAAGGAGAAAAACATTACTGAAATTTTTACAGTACTGTCACAGAGCAAATATTCACATGGGCACTGGCACAATATCTTGGCTGTGTAGGAATACACCCACACATACAGGTTAAACATTTAGAAACCTTGGGAAAGTAAATGTACGTAGATAATTCTGTAGAACACTAAAAGTTATCTGTAATTTATGTACAAAAATTGTTCTGTCCGGGTTTTATTGTTAAATGTACACATTCTAATTTATGCTGAAATATTTGTTCTGTTTTCTTTTTCAAAAGCAGTTTCATTACAGCATGAAGTTTCACAGTGTTTCCTGTGTGATATTATACGGATATTGGTTTAAGTTGTGGACTTTTTAATTTAACACAATTTACAAATACATCTAGAAAAGAAAAAGGCAACATCAAAGTGGTAGATATTAATTATACTGGCAGATGGAATAAGTCCTTGGTGGCAGACAGGGGCCTCATTTATCAGCCACTGGGATCTAGCATGGATTGAGGCAGCAGAAGGTCAGGGAAGAGTTGGAAAATGGAATCATAGTGAAGCAAAGTGGGTGCTGCCTCTAACAGCTCCCAAACCTTTGGGCTCTGGTGTAGGTTCTCATCACTCCTTTGGAGTTCTTTCCAGTTTGTGTAAAGGATGGTCATGAGACATCTCACTGCTTTATCTTCTCATGAGCTGCTGAGGACAGAGAAACCTTGCATCTGAAATGCAAGAGAGGATCATGCATAGAGCTCCTCTGCCCACAGACACCAAAACGATAGTGGTACGTGACAAATTTGTGTCAGTACAGACAGGTGAAATTAGTCTTGTTTCTCATTCAAAATGCATAAGTAAGCATGCTAAATTTCTTGGAAGTCTAGAAAGGCCTGGAAAGTCTCTCTGATTTAATCAAAGTTTCTCCCTCTCATTCTGATAACTGTTTTCTGTAGAAATTGTTCTGAGGTGTGTTTCAAAGTGAGGTTGTTTTTTTTTTTTAAGGACTGCACTTGGCGGAAGTTTTCCCACTCTCCAGTGAAATCCTACTACAATTTCAGCTGTGGCAAAATTAACTCCAAGTAATTATAGTTTGAAACAACAAATCTATGCTATATATACACACTGTTCTTTCCAGTGTCTAACTTACAAATATTGCACATTTCTGAATGAATGATTCATTTGAGGGAAGTAATTCTAAACTGGGAAAAGTGTGAAAGTGATCAGTGATTAAGAAACCCCCATTGAATAATTGCATCAATGCATTTGAGCACATGGGGACAGGTTTTAACAGGATGGAAGGGAAATGCTTGTATGGAATATGGGAGTCAGAACAAAGAAATCTTGCATAAGAGGAGGAAAATTATTTGTAAACCAGAAGACAAAGGCAACACAAGAGCTAAAAAGTCTAAATATTAGAAATAGCAATGAAAAAAGAAATATGAGGGGGCAGTATAAAAAAATGGTTTGTCATTTGCAAAGATCAGGAATTAACTAAAGCAACTGCTAAGCACCTGACTCAGCAAACTATCCAGCCATATGCTCAAGTGCATTTTTACTTAACAAAGCACTCCACAGTCAATTAAGCAATCACTGGGGTCAGGAGGAATCTTTCCATAACAGCTATGAGAATTTAATCTCTTAGATTTTATTCCTTTTTAATTTAGTAACATGTAGGTTTTGTGTTCCCATTGTTTATGGGATTAGACAAATATGAGGCTGAGACAACAAAGATTTTTATAGTTTCTATATAAAATTTTAAATGCATGTAAAATAAAAAGCACTCTCTTTCTGTTTACTTTACAAGAAAAAGTTGCATCAATCGCTGGGTTTCTGTTTTGGAAATATGTCTTAAAAGTACAGGGTTTGAAGTATGTAGGAGAGAAAATTGGCACGAAATGATCTCCGTTGTCTGTACTCCCTCTCCATGACAAGGAAGAGTGGTAACTTTATAAGATTTGGAGCTATCTAGGACAAATATTGATTATCTGGGAAAGCATGAAGTTCTGCACCAGTTGTTCAATAGCAGTGGTGCGTTTCTCTTGCCTTGATGAGCATCTCTGCTCCCTCAGACAGCACAACATGGTCTGTGCCAGCCCTCTTTCTCAGCTGTCCTCTGCCCTCTAGTTGGTGCCATGTTCATATTCCTAGGAAAAGCAAGACATACTGTGTTGTGTGATGTAGATAATTGCCTTAGAGACCCAGGAAAGGGATCGTGTTCAAAGCCTTGAGATATTTACTGAGACTACATAATTTACTATTACCTATTTTTAAACTGTCTAATTTAAGTAACAGGTGATAATTAAGAAAGCACAAAACTACTGCTTTTTCTTCATCAATGAGGTCATTAGCAATCACATCAGAAGAGGAAAAGAATATATCCTAATTAGTGTGAGGCAGAACTATAAAGACAGAATTCATTGTTCAAGGTCACCTAGAAGAGATTTTTTTTGCTGTAAATATAATTAGGACAAATTGTCCAAATCATAGAGTTGAGTACATGCAAGCATGATCATACATGGAATTATTTTATAAAATAATAAGTGTAATAAAATAGTAGCCAGTTGCATAAAATGAACAAATATCAGCATTTGGTTGAGTTTTCTTCTCAATTCTGTAATATTATGCAAAGTAAAATGTGGATTGGGATTTGGGAACTATGGAGCTGTGTAATGGGGGGCATTTTGAATAAAATATATGGACTCATCTATATAGCATATATGATTGAGCAATCTTTTTTTTTTTAATTTTTTTTTTGGTTTTTTTTTTTTAGTACATTTTAATGGATTCTTAAGCACCTGGCATGTGAGTCATGGTGTTCTCAGCTATCCAGCACCAGTGTACCAGCCGGTTGGTTTTGTTCCTACACTTTGGAAGAAATTGCTGAAGGAGTAGCAACGTTCCTGATTTCAGGGCACTTGGCAAGTATACTGGGAGATTTAGTTTGAATTATGAATTATTTGTATAATTTTGAACTTTGAAATTACTATATTTTTATAAGCTATGTGTGGGGAAGTTTAAAATACGTTTTTTCAAACTGAAGTATTTTGTGTGTGTCTAGTCACTAAGTCTGGGGCAAGGATGAGATTTTTGTTGAAGTAAGCAAGACAGTTCAGTGCAGCTGTTTGTTGTGTGACTTTTCTGAGGTTACTGTCTTGTAGTAGTGAAGTCGTTTAGAAAATTAATGTTCTTATGTCTCTGTATATATTTCATGCATATTTCTGGAACTAGTAAAATCTGATGTTACAATTTGGATTATTATTAGTACAGATCTTTTTGTCTACTCTTTAATTTGGCAGCAATGGATTTCCTGTATACTCACTCATGATTATTAAGTCAGTGTGGCAAACAACAACTTTGGGGAGAAAAATAATTAAAATCTCAAGTTTGAAGAGCAACCTCTTTTTTTATTCAGTATCCACTATGCATTCTTCATGTGAAAGTTTCTGTTAAGTGTGCAGACTACAAGGTAGTGGTTTTAGATATTTTTTCAGGTTTTTAAGGTTTTCAGATACTTTAAATTACAATGAAAAGACTGCATGGATATGTGAATGCTTTTAGATTATTTATTTTCAAGAATTGTTTTAGCTTTCTCACAGGCTGCATGGAATTTGCTCAGCTGTGATCCTGGAATTCTGTCAGTTTGCTATCTCTTGGGGCAGGAAGATATTAGCTACTTAAATACTAAATTTTAATTATTACACTTCATAGGCTTTCCTTTCTGAATGGCTGTACTTTCTGTCATATGATGTAAAATCTATTACCACTGTGATTTATATTATGACAGCCTACAGATCTGTATTAATATGCAGATTTATAAATACACTCTTAACTTAGTTTCCTCAGTGAAGTAATTAAGTATCTGTTTCAGCTGGATGAAATTAATTTAATGAATGAAGTATATGGACACTCTAAAATTGCAGGTGTTTCTGATTAATGCTTTCACTGACTGATGTGTCACTCTAAAATACTTAACACCACCACACTGTTGTAAGAGAGGGTAGAAATGAGGCACTTAGAGGTTTTTGCACAGGGAGAGAAGATTGTGATAAGATATTTTATCACAGGATGCAAAAGAAAGGATTTCATCTGCTGAAGGATCTAGAGGCAATGTATTTCTGATTACCCAGAGAGTGATATCCTCCTCTCTCTTTAGATTGCCAGAACAAAAAACTTAGTATTGAAGAAAGGTTATGTATTTTGGGATAATCTGTGATTTAGTATTCATTCCACCGCCATAAGATGATGTAACCCTCAATAGAGAGGAATGCAGTGAGGGGGTTAAGCACAAGAACAGTTTGTCCCTCCTGAGCAAGGTCCTGAGCAACTTGATCTGGCTTTGAAGTTATCCATTCACTGAGGAAGAGCTTGGATGAGATGGCCTTCAGGTGTTCCTCCTCTCTTAAATTATTCTATGCTTCTAAGGTTATCTGGAAATAAAATCCTTCAGGAATGCTTGTTTCCTGATACTAGTTCCCAAATCGTTCTCTCATGAGACAATCCATAATAAGTGAGCACTTAAATGTTCTGTGGTTGATGACATTATGTTCATTCAAGTAAATGGTAACTTAACGGGTTGCACTTCTTGAACATAGGCACATTTTAGACCTGTCTGCTGTTTATGTAACTCACAAGACTGTGGCACCTGAATTCCAGGGAAAACAGAACCCTGTCAAGGGAGCTGTTAAGGAAACTTTCCTGTCTGACCATCCAGGAGTCACTCAGGCACAGTCCCACCACCTGAGCTGGGACCAGGGCCCCTTCACAGAAGGAGGCCCCAGCGACCTGATGAGTGCCCTGCACAGTGTGTGACTGCCCACACACTCACATACTCCAACCAGATTTTCTAACTGGCTCAACCCCAGGTTTCCCATATCAGTCTTAGACCTCTGGATCCTTAAAATAATTTAATCATGGTGGAACAAGAGAATAACAGCTTGTGCTGAGAAGTGGAGCCTGACTAAAGGACTCCCTGGGGCTTTTATAACCTTACCTTAGGTGTGCAATAGTTTGGGGTCTTCCTGACCCCATACCAATGGGTACCTGACCCAAACCAATAGTTTGGTTCATTGGCTCCTGCTGTGTCTCAGTGTCAGGTCACCTGGCTGGTACTACAGGTCCCCTGCCCTTTGCAGTTTGCACCTGGCACTGCAGCTGTGCCCCGAACTGCCTGCATTGCCTGTATTCTTCAACAGGAGCTCAGGTTTGGCCCTCCCACCTGCATCTGTGCCCCAGGGTCCCACGGCCCCTGGTGGGCCAGGTCTCAGCACCATCACTTACAGATTAGGTCTCAGACATGAGAATGGATATTCTTCAAGGTGTGCTTAAATGCTCGGTACGCACCGCTTTGAAATGAAAGGATGCCCGGAGTGAGCAGAGGCTTTGAATCTCATTCTCTGGAGGTCAAGGCTAGAACTGAAACCAGTGAAGATCTGCTTCTGTGGTGTGGTTACTCCATTCCACAGGCTGCTGAGCACCCATCAGTCAATAAGATATGCAAGAGAAGGGGTCACTTGAGTTTGAATTTTTTGGTTTCCTAAATTGAAAAGTTCTCCTTTATTTATGTGGCTTATAGGCTGGCTTGTGCACTCAGTATCAGAAAATCTGGTTTACTCTCTCTGTCATAACATTTGGTTAAGTGAAATAATATGAAGAAACCAATGCCTGTGATTTAAATATTTTTTCAACATGCATTTTTGATGTTGAAACCTTAAGCAGCATTTCTCTTGCACAGACAAATCTGTGTCAAGGGGAAGAGGTTACCACAAAATATTCCTGTTAAATGCCAGTGTCTGTGTATATAGAGTTATGTATTTTGGCTATCAAGACGTGTTCTCTAATGTAAGAGTTCTTAAATCTGTTTCTAGTCCATTCTTTGACACTTAACCCAGTTTAAAAAGAAAAAAAATAAGCTCTCTCTTGCTAATTTGAAGGTAATCTTCAAACAGCTTCTAGAAACAACCTTAAAAAGAAATGAAAAATTACATTTTCTTTACAAATATTTTCCATAAGAAGTGGACACTACTATGTTTCTTATTGTCATTTTAGATATGCTAAAATGATCTAATTTCACTTGCTAATAATTTATTTCTTAAAAATTTCATTAGCACATGTATGGCAGTTTATTAGCAGACAGCTGTAAGGATCTCATCAGGAACAGAGTTTAAGAGGATGGTTGCACTATGACATTTTATTTTTTGCCTATTCTACACTCACTTTGCCATTCATTAGTTATGCTCAGAGCAGACTGATCCTGAGCATAACGAGCTCCCATGGTTCAGTACCTTGCTAATCAATCAGCTGACCTCCTGCCTTAAATTGCTGACCAGTAAACGCATTGTAAATTTCGGGAGTAAAGCTTTTTTTGATGCTACAGATATCTGATTTCCGACTAACTGTGTTAATAAACGATATAGTTAATATTATCGAGTTCCAAACCCACCATGTCACGGCACAGCATCAGATGGGAACAGCGCTCTTGCATCCTGGAATAGCCAAAGGCAAATACCAAGGGAAGCCACTCGATGTCAGTGTTGCTTCACTGAGTTTTGCCTAGCACAGCATCCTTAAAAGAGCTGAAAAGCCCATTTACAGAGAAGATGTTTAAATAGAGCCCAAGCCTTGTGAGCCATGTCTAGCTTCTGTGTTGCCTCGATGTTACTGTCCCCATAGTCTCGTAAATTATCTGTATGATGAAGGGATGGAGATTATAGCTGTATGGGTTTCATGAAAGCTGGCAATCATATCTTTGTCAGTTTAGGTCCACATTCAGGTAATTGGTGACTGAAATCAGTACTTTTGAAGTTAATTATTACTGAAAATGCATTGCATCCAACTGTGGGAGATAAATCGGCAAGCTTTGGAGTTTGTGGATTTTGTCTGGCTTTGGTACAACAGAATTTCAGAGGGGGAAGTTATTTAAATATCAGTAATAAATGATTTGCATACTTACACATATGCTTCTTCTCTGCCTAGTGTTGTGGTTTAACCGAGGTTTATGTAATACATGCGGTTGATGACCTACTTTTTTACAAATTCTCAAAATTCAGGAATGCTGTTTTGAATAGTGTGGATTTCTATCACTGTTTTTGTGTTGTTGCATTTGTCAGCACTCTGTTTTAATTCTAGTAGCCTGTATTATATTCCCATGTGCTATGTTCTGCAATATATGAACTGCACAATTTGTTGTCTCTAAATTAGTTCCTATCACCCTCTTTTTAAAATTTGACTTTCATTCCTATCCAGTTGTGCTTTGTCAAAATACTTTAAATTTTTCATATGAAACATTTGCCTAGGAATTTTAGGCATAGTTGCTAAAGACACAAGCCTTATGTGACCAAGATTTTTGCTTGTCTTATTTTCCTAGGTCTTTAATTTAGTATCACCTTAATCCTTTAGCTGTACTTAACTTATTCGACAGAAACAGCAGTACCAAAACTGAGTTCATAAAAATGTTTGGTCAGGATAGAGGATGAGGATGAACAGGAATTAGTTTCTGCACAGAATAAAAAGGTGAGGAAAGCTCAGTCATCATGTATTCATTTTATATTGAGATCTAAATCATATATATGTTTTTGCCAGTGGCCAGCCAGAAAAGTGCTTGTAGTTTTGGATTAATGACAGCACGTACTTCCCTTTACCCAGTGATGGTGGAAGGGAGAACTTCAGGAAGTGAGTTGGATGCTCTGGATATTCTTCAGGGGAAAAAATTATGCACAGCAGCAGGAGCACAGGTTTAGTTAGTTCACACTGGTTTAATGCTGGATATTTGCAGATATTTAGCTCCTTCCTGAGAAAACTTACAAAGAGCAAGTCACACTGCAGAATCACAGAGGTTAAGGTTGGAAGGGACCACAGTGGGTCATCTGGTCCAAGCTCCCTGCTCAAGCAGGGTAGTCCCAGAGCACATGGCACAGGATTGTGTCCAGATGGCTCTTGAATATCCAGTGAGGGAGACTCCACATGTTCCATTTTTTTCCATCTATGCCTGTCTGAGGTGTGAATAACTTCATTTAAGTTGCACGAGTGTATGTAAACATATGTATGTAGTTTTTGAACTTGCTTGCCAGTTTGTGAAGTCTAAAAGCAGTTCTCATGCAATGCAAGAATCTGAAGATTTCCTGAAAATCTGCTTCCTTATGAAGTGGGGTTTAGGGCTTCTCTGTCAGAGTTTGCCACAAATTTTTCTTTTTGAGGTCTAAGTTGGAGTAAAATGTCAGATTATTTTTTTTTAATCCCTTGAGACCAGAGCTAGAGAATCAAACCCCCTTTCTTCATATGTCCACCATGTATGTAAACTTCTCACGTATGTAAATGTTAGAGGAGCTGACAGGTTACCCCATTTATTTTTGGAACCTGATGCAAATCAGGTTTTAAAAGCCCACCATATCTGATCTATGATGCAATAAATATCTCCTATATACTATCTGTATTTTAATTTTTGACTTATGGTAATTATCTTTTTAGCACCGTACATAAATATTCTGCTAGAATTAAGTTTTTATGCATTTCCAGGACAAACAAACAAACAAACAACTATGTAATTACTTTAAGATAGGTTTTACTTATATGAGATTATCAAAAAAGTTAATTGTGAAGCATCTAATATTACAAAAGTATGTGTGAATACACTGACTTAAATGTACAAAACCAAAGGTTTCTCATGCTTATCCCTTGGTGTTCCAGAAAATGAAGTTTTATTCACTTGTTTCAGAGCAAGAGAGGGTCTCATAATCCTGATAGTTCAGGTACATCATGATACAATTCAACCTATGGAAAGCCTGCATAGTCTGGGGGTGTATAGACTAAAGTTTTATAACTAATGAAAACCAGCTGATGGGAAAAAGTTTAAAAATCGTGTGTGTGTGATAAAACGTGTTTTCATTAGGATATTGAAGTATCCTTCTAGGAAAGTGGAGGGGTTTTTATGTTTCCTTAAGATTCAAAGGTTGTAATATTTTGTAGTGAGGTATACAAACCTATACATCAGTTTTCCCTTAAAAATATTGATTTCTTTGTGTGTTTGTAACTGAAATGTTGCTTTGTGTCATAGGTAACTAGGAGTATTTATTAAATTCAGAGCTACAATGAAGAATGTATTTCAATAGTGATGGCGTTATCAATTTCAGATTTATGGATAATGCAGTTTGTTACTTATCAAAAATAATTGCTGGGGTAAAACAAAGTTTCCACAAAAATTCCACAACAGCTGTAGGAGTGTGCACTCATGCATGCACACACCCACAGAGATACCATCCCTTGTTGTTGGTGGGGGACAAAAGTCTGTTGATAATGGAAATCCTAGGTGTTCAGATACTAATCTGGGATTGATGAAAACTTGTCCAGTTTAACTGACTCTGCAATTAAGAGGTGGGAAAATCTCAATTACAGACTTTTTTAAACATCATCAGCATTTTAGTGCAAGAACTTTGAGGAATGGAGAATATGTCCTTGTGTGTTTAGCAATGGTTCTTTGGTTTCCCACTGCGGGTTTTTTTTTGCCTGTTTCAGAATATTCAGAGCTTCTAGCAAACAATGATAAGAAAAAAAAAAAGAGGCTAGGCTCTTTTACACAAGTACCTATATTTGGGGATGTTTTTGCACATGCATATTTATGTGTAGAAATGTATTTTGATTTTTATTTCATAGTAAATACTGTTAGAGGTACTGAACATTACATCAAAACTAAGCAGCACCTGACTGCTGAGTAGCTCTCGCTGTAGCTGTGAGGATTCCTGTCCACTTCTGACTATTGAAAGAAGGAAAAGATTTGTGTTGTGAAAACTTGGCAGACATAATTTCCTCAATTATGAACTCCTGGAACTGCACTTTCCAGTTAAAAAACCAGAGAAAACCAAAAACACAAACCACAAAAAGAAAATAGAAAAGAATTGATGCTTAAGGGTTTATTCTAGTGAATAGAAGTAAGATTACCTTTCTTTAAAAAGTTTATGTTGTTAATGGATGGGCAGGGAATAGAATAAGTATGCCAGGAATAGTTAAAAGTAAGAGCCTTTCTCAAACAAAGAAAATCTTTCTCTCTTTTTCTTTTTATCCTTGCAATGTCATGGGACACAGTTGTGGACATCAACTGAATGTCACTCAGTAGAATCAGCTGATGCATTTGTCTTTGTGCCAGTCTACCTGCTGCATTTGGAAGCAGTCTCATTTTTCTGAAATTGTTTTGGATGGAAAATACTTCAGGTTATTTTGCCTTAATCTAAACAATTAAATGTAAATTAATTTCTATTTTAAAAAAGGAAATAATATATTTTTTTTTTTGCTTACTACAGAACAGTGATTGGGACGACACTTCACCCATATAACAGATCTTTAATTTCAACTTAAATTTCTTTGCCATCCAGAGATACAGAAAACTTAGAGGAAAGCATACTGTGTCCTTGCTCCTTATCAGTCAAGGCATTTAAATGCCTGAACATTTAAAGCTCTTCCATGCCCTTATCACTTGGTGTCTGAGCACTCTGTATCGTACACAAGGTGCATGACATTATTACAAGAACAAATGTTACTGGGTGAACTGTCTGTGCTCAGAGCCTTTGCTGAGTGGAGAGCCAAGAGCAGAAAGGACTAGCTTTGAACAAGAATGTTTGTCACAAGAACTTTTGGCACTGCCCATGTGAAGCCGATACCTTGCAGTCCCTCACTGCACTTTGAGCTTGTTACTCTGAAGTTTGAGGTTTCAGCCTACAGAGAGATTCTGTGTATGTTTCTGGTAGGACTTATTGCTACCTGATGTTCTGCATTTGCTACATAAATAAGCTTTTTGTGTCATTTAGAAGACAAAATGCTGATGGAGTAAGACAAGTCTTCTAGCATGAGCTTTACTGAGGTCTTAATGCGTTCCGCCTGCGGTCAGAAAAGCTCCCCCCAGGAGGGACAAGGCTGCTCTCCCGGGCTTGGCAGGGAGATGCCTGCTCTGCTGGGCACTTCTTGCTCAGATTAGCATAGCCCAGCCTATATCACACACACACACCCAGTAATACCTCATTTTGCCACTGGAATGAGGCCAAAAGCACAAGCATTACAGGGATATAAAGCGGGAAGTTACTGGAAAGAATCACAAACTAACGAGAGACTAGACCCAATTTTTGCAAACAGCAGAAAATGTGATCTTTGTTGTGGATGGTTCTTGCATTTAATGTGGCTGTTTATATGATTGAAGCACTTAATAAGTGTTTTCATTGAGTATAGTCACGGAACAGCTGCAGAAATCTTAAGTGCTTCTGTTAATTTTTTTTTTTTTCTTTGTAGTTTGGAACTGAAATATCTCAGAAGAAAACTGGAGACTGACAGAGATCAGGGTGATTCCTCAACTGTGCACTCTCCTGACAGAGGCACTGCTTTTGTGGGGTAGGAATGATGACAGGGGCAAAAAGGAAAAGAAGTAGAGTCTGGAGGAAGATCCAGGCTGTTCGCTTTGAAGATATCAAAGCCTGGTGTATGAGAAGGCTGCCTATCTTGAAATGGGTGCCTGTCTACAACTGGAAGGAAAATTTGGTTCCTGATACTGTTTCTGGGATGATGCTAGCCATCCAACAGGTGACTCAAGGTACAGTTAACTAATTTCAAATTAATATTTTAAGTTTGTCTGGTCATATCTAATGTTGATTGAATCTAAATAAAAATATATAGTCTTAACTCATTTATAGAGTGGATAGTGCAAATGTGGATAGAAATGCATTGTGATATTGTAGTTAATTTCTGTAGAACTTTACTATTTATCCCATACCTTTGACAATTTTTCAAACATTGAATATGGAAGGTGAGAGAGCAGTAACTTTATTCATACAGGATATGGTTATATATAATGTTTTATTAGTTAAATGATCACCTTTTTCTCTATGTCACATGGAAAACAAAATCTAACTCAATGATAATTGCACTATAAAATATGCTATTCTGGAATAAACACGTGCATGATACTATTACCTGTAAAATTCCAAAACACAGCAGGAAAAGTTCACAACTTTCTGTTCATAAAGAGTGTTCCTGCCAGGGACATGATCCAGGGAGAGGATCTGTGGCATCCATAGCTTGTATGCTGATTTAATGCTGTATTGTATTACCTACCACACCTCTTTTCAAGCAGCAATACAAAGTAGGGTGGAGCTAGACTCCATTTTACAGCATAAAAAAAAAAAAAAAAAAAAAAGGGAAAAAAAAAGTCAGAAAAAGGAAAAACTTTCCAAACCCTGCACAATGACCTGCAGAAACTTTAAGTTCCAGTCATCTTGCTTAGTAAAGTGATTTCTACAAGGAAATAAATTCATCTGTCAGTTTTTGATGTGTCTTTGATAGTGTTACCTTCTCATGACAATATCTTATATTTGTCTCAGACAAATCACAGCTTCTTATCTCAGATAGACTTTAACTCCTTCCTTCATGTGAATGACATATATTGTTTCCTAACAGTCTTCCATATTAAGTGTGCTTAATTATCATTCATGTTGTTAAACACTCCTTTAATTGAATTATGCTGGAACTTGAAGCAACTGATTTGTATAAGTATTTGTGCTTTTAAAGTAATTAGGAACATCTGCATTGGCATGATTTAACTTTAAGAACATTAATACTGTAACTCTGCAAAAAACTCTAATTTCACTGGTATGTGTGTATATAACAATTGTAATTAAAATGCTGCTAATAACAGTATGTTGAAATTCATCAAAAATGCTATGTTAAACAGTATTTCTGCAGTGTTGGTAGTTTTTAGCCAGGATTTTCATGTTTGACTCTTGTACCAAGAAGTTGTTTACTATAACAGATAAATCTATGAAGACCCAGTGAAGACAGAAAATACAGGTTTGTATTTTCTGGATTATTTATAAGTACTCTAGAAATAATTTTATCCTTATTTTATGCTATTTAAAAATAAATACTTTGAAACTCCTGATCTGTTTTTTTTTCTCTGCTTGCTGCTTCTCAAGATTTTGGAATGATTTTAGGGGATGAAATAGGAAAAGAGTTAGAGACAAAAGCATTTAATCATGTTTGTGGTGCTTTAATTTGAATGCAAATATAAGCTCTTTCTCTAGTGTTGTAAGCATTCCAGTTACCAGAACTATCCTAATATTTTCTCAGGAAGACTTATGGATGAAAAGCTGTTCCATTTGTTATATAGCACAAAGCAAAAAAAAACCTAAATTTTGAGAGGTCCTATTTTCTTCCACCCACAAGATAAACCAAGAAATTTTGTAATGCAATGCAAGGCAGACATTCTAATAATAGTAGGAAAAAAAGGTAACTGGTGATAACTGACTTGTTGAGCATAGTGACAACCTCAGCAACAGGTTGAAGCAAATTCAAGTATAAGGAAATAAACCTGAGTAATGGAAGTATTTGGAAAAATGTACGGTTGTATTCATATGCAACAGTTTTCTGAGTGATGAAAGCTGCAAACTCCAGGGTGGAGAGCAGTCCAGTAGCTTGAGAATAATTAAGAAAGGCCTTCCAAATGAGCTGTGTTTTTCACAATTTCCTTCTGTGGGATTTCTTACTCATCTGGCATTGGTCATATTCAGACTATTCAAGTTGGCAACTGCTCTGATCTGGTGTAATGTGTTTATTTTCCAGCTTCTAATCTAAATTTTAGATTAAATTGCTGATTTCTCTTTGTATTGTAAGGAAGAAAAGATAAAGGTCAATGTCCTTACTGTGTCATAGTGAAAGTAACAAAACTGGGCTGGGGAGTCTGAGGGGTGTAGCAAGATGGAAAGTAAAGGCATGGGATTATCATAATGTGCTGCTGGGCATTTGTGATGAAAGAGCCATTGCTGAAACCAAGCAGTCATTTTGAAAATGTTCCTATAGTTGTCCTCTTGCCTGCTAAAAATAATAAATAAATATTAATTTAGGAGTCCCAAAATTCAATGCTCTTTACCTATTCGAGAAAATACTTGTATTTTCTCTGTAAGTATCCCCTAGTTTTAGGTTTTTTTATCTACTTCTAGAGAATATGGAGAAAGAAATGTCAAAGATAATTATGTTTCTAAAAATGTTATGAAAATATAATGTAGGAAAAAGACCCTACAAGTTCTAACAAAAAATAAAAGCCCTTTCAAATGCACCAAATGGTGCAAAGGTCCAGCTGGACTTGCACAGTCTCAGACTGCAAAGTCAGCCAGCCACAAGTCAAAACCAGTAAAGGAAATCAGGCTTCATCAGTTCCAGCTATTTAATATTAGTTCCAAGTTTAATTTAATAATGCTGACATAGAATCCTTATTCTTACTTTGATACGTAAGGTTGAAAAAATAAATATTCTTACTTTGAACCTAAAATGAACATCATGATGCAGTCTTGAAGTTTGCTGTTGCAGTCTTGAAGTTTACTGTAATAGAAAGTTAAGAAATTTGAGCTTTTGTGTTTTGGTAATCACTACATAATTTATCTCAAAAACTTCTCAAAACTCTGTTACTGACAGACCAGAGCAATATGTCTCTAAATTAACAAAATAAATCCCTAATTTTCTTGTTGGATTAGCATTCATTGCTCTCTTCCCTTTCCCTTTAAAACTTATTAATACCCCATCAACAGTCATTCTATGAAGAGTCTTCTTTCCATTTAATTCTGTATCCCTCATCCTTGCAAACAAATTCAATTGCTGGATCCATGTAGATGACTCATAAATGCCTAACTTACTTTTTCCTTTCCAAATTGAAATCATGCTAATAAAACAAAGGCTCTGCTGTGCAGGTAAGTAGTTCTCAGCAAGCTTTTGTGTTCTTCACTGGTCAATGAAGACTTAGTTGATAAGAGTTAATGAACATTAAGTTATTAGAGAGCATCCAAAGGAGGGTAATGAGGATGGTGAAGGGCTTTGAGGGGACCCTAAATGAGGAGCAGCTGAGGTCATTTAGTTTGTTCAGCCTGGAGAAGAGGAGACTGAGGGGAAACCTCAACATGCTTGTGAGAGGAGGTGGAAAGGCAGGCACTGATCTCTTCTCTCTGGTGACCAGTGACAGGACTTGAGGAAACTGAGTCAGGAAAGGTTTAGGTTGGATAGCAGGAAAATGTTCTTCACCCAGAGAATGTTTGGGCACTGGAACAGCTCCCCAGAGAAGTGCTCAAAGCACCAAGCCTGACAGAGGTCAAGAAGCATTTGGACAGTGATCTCAGGCACATGGTGTGACTCTTGGGGTGTCCTGGGCAGGGCCAGTAGATGGACTTGATGATCTTTATAGATCCCTTCCAACTTAGTTTATTCTGTGATTCTATACTTGTGAGAGGTGGTGAATGACTGCATTTACATTACTTTTTTTCTTTTCTTTCATTCACTTATTAAGTTGTCTGTCTTGACTGAAAAGTTTTCTCACTTTTGCTTCTCTGATTCTCTTCTGCATCCTTTGAGGAGGAGTGAGTGGCTGGCTGGGTACTTAACTGCTGGCTAGAATCAACCCACCACAGGCATGATTCATCTGACTAAATCTAACCATCTGCTTTGTTAAGGTTGATTAATTATATTAATAAGATTTCCTCTGAGTGTAACAGGGGATGGGCTCAGGTGTAGACACTGATGAGGCAGACATCAAAGTTTAGGTGTCTTAACCATTATATCCATGACATTGTGGGTAATAAACAGTTAATGTTTAACAGTTCATGGTTAAAGGCAGGTCTTACTGTTTTCTTTTCTGTAATTCATCCACTGACCTGTCACAATAGAATTATTTGTGGGGTTTTTTTGTGTGACATGGTCACCCCATACTCATATAAGAAGAATATTTTGATCAGCCTGGGTCTGAATTTTTCTTGGTTTCCTTACATGATAAAATTAAGACACATTATGATGCAGTCTTTTCATGTAGCTAAATCTCATTAAACTGTCATCATGTTTTTTCTGTAGCCTTCTGAACATGTGCTATAGTCCCATCATATCTTTTCAGAATGCATCTGCTTAGCTTACTTTCACAGTGGTAACTTCTTTGCACCAAGCGAATTATTCATCTTTACTTTCAAGGCCTTTCATAGGTGATCTTTCCTGACATTATTTATTCATTACTGAACTCTTGATCCATCTACCATTAATCCACTTTGCTATCCTTCTTCGTTCAGTCTTGTCTTTTCAAACCAACAGTTTTTTGCCTCAGGATTTAAATTTTGCAGTGTATATTTGTTGGTAGTCATACCTCAGTATTTTGCTATTTAGAATGTGGGGTTTCGGGTTTGTTTTTTGTTTGTTTTTTTCCTGGGCAGAATTGTGCACACTGCTCACAAAGGCTGGCATATAGAAGCCATGTAGCTAGTACCATGACCCATCTGTAAGTTTCGCTGAATGAAACAGAAATAAGGCCAAGTTTTTCTGAAAAAGTTTATAAAAGAGACCCTCTGTCATGCAGATGAGTTCATTGCCAGAGGAATTATCACCCAAGTTAGTCTGCTTGAATATATATTTTAGTGTATGTAACTTATTTATGTTCTCTATACAGGTAAGGGACATAAATGTGTCTGAAGCAGTTTGTTCATGAAATGCTGTGAAAATCAAGTGCTCTGCATAATAGCTGAAGTTGTTTTACTCTTTCTGGATGTAAATCCCTAATGTAGGTAGAAATGTAGAAAATTATCTCAGTAGAAGAAAAGGCTAGGAGAAGGAGCAGAAAAGCAGAAATTATATTTGGGAGAAAAATGGCTCAGACAGGTTAATTAAAACATGACAATGTTTTTTCCTTTATCAGGAAAAGCATTCAAATTAAAAGACAATTGCAGCACATAGAGAAATGAAAAAAAACCAAAAAACTTGAATCTGTTTAGATTTAAAATTGGAAGTAGTTCTAAAAATATTATACTTAATTATTGGGTTCAGAAGGTGAATCTCCTTATCATATAATTCCATTAATGGATGTACTAAATTACAAACAATTGTGTTTGGCTGTCATAAGGGGGAGCAGACCACAAGGGAAGGTCTTCACAATTTTATGCTCTCTTTTGAGCTGCTGCTCAAAAAAAAAAAAAAAAAAAAAAAGTGGAGTTTGGAACTTCTGTATATATATGAAAAAGTTAAGACAAATGTGTGGGAGTTTCAAAATGAAAACACTGTCACTCTATTTCTGATTCAGTCTTTGCTTGATAAGTTTGTGAAATCATAAACATTTTTCTGTTTATTTTGAAATAAATATTTTTCTGTATGTTATATTGCATGTATTCAATAGCTGCCCACTGGAAGCATGAGGGTATAAGATTTGGACTTTCAAACTTGCCAGATTGCAATGATGTCAGTGTTTGCAATTTAAAAAAATGGGGTTTTTTTGTAGGCAGCTAGTACAGGGATATGCCTAATGTAGAATTTATATATAGTATTATACATTTGCTGCCTTTCCTGTGACCTATCATGAACAAGAAATGCTTTGCCTCAAGTGGATTTTGGTGGGCTGTTTTTTTGGAGGGTGGAGGGCCCTTGAGACATATTTCCTCTAAAAGTTAAATATGTAGATGGCATCTGATGAAATCGGTATTGTTCTTTCTGCCAACTTTTTTTTTTTTTTCATTCTTCAAGCCTAATAATAACTCACAGAGTCTTGGTGTGGTTTGTATGTTTTAATTAAACTTAATTTAATCTGGAGCTGGATTTATTGCTGAACAACTAATTCCTTAACACTGGCTGGAGACCCTGACATTAAAAAAAATTAACTATACGGACTTCCTGCATTCCAGAACTGGTGCCCAGTGTTTTGGAAGGCATGATGCCAAAAACTTATATAATTTTTTTTTTCTTAGCTTTTCATGGAGGAACTCCAGCTGTGTCTTCTCAAGGGTGATAGTTGCCGGGGGTTTATTTCAGGCTCGGATCATAAATGTAGACATAAATATACTCTAAGCTGACTAACTGGAGCTAATAATTTTATTAAGGGGTAAAGCTGCCTTGTAAATATACATCTGGCTTACAAATAACATGTGTAGATGAGAATAGGCACATTTGGAAACAGAGCCAGAAAAACCTCCTACAGAATGCATTGGAGAATCCATGTAGTTCATGATTTCTGGAAGAGTGTCCAGTTGAACTCTGTTATAGTTCTCTCATGCAAAGAATAATGATGTAAGCAGAATATGAAATTTAACATGTTAATGAGAAAATGTGGGACAATGTTTCACACTTTACAACTCTCCAGTGGAGCAGCAAGGCACTTAGACTGCTGTGCATGCAATATTTTCTTTCTAATGTCCATAAAAATTCTTCCAAGTTACACATGTGCTAATGCAGACCTGTCTAACAGAGTATGAAATGTGAATTCAGCTTCTGGATGATCTCTGACTCCCCTGGGGCCTCCTGTACAGGTGCACTCTGGTGTAGACACACTGCATGCCCAGATGAGCTGCGTGGATCCCTGTGCTTTGGGGTGCCTGAGCACCATGGACAGAGACTGAGAAACCCGGGAAACATTGATCCTTGAAGGAAGAAATGACACCATACATAATCTTCCAGATCAGAAAACTGTTAGTGTTCAGGTCCTTGGCCACCAATTTGCCAGAATGGATGCCCTTTTCATGGATTTTAGCAAGTCCAGCTCATCTGGATTAAGGCCTGTAATCGCTCATGACATGTTTTTGTTTCTCCACTGCATTGATGCTTCTCAGAAGACTACCTCATAGTTACCTGCTGGCCAGAAACTTCTGAAGGCTTCATTCTCTGTTTATTCTTACTGAAATACAGAGATTTTTACCTATAATCCACTTTCAAAATCTTTGTTTTTGGACATGGCTGAATTCTTCCGATATCATGGCTGGCTAGTGGATAATATATCATAGAACTCACTGTGAAACAGTTTATACAATCTTTGTGGTGTTCAGATATTGTGTTACATTAATCCTAAAGCGGTCTTAAGGTTTCATGTCAGATTGTCGTCAAGACTGATAGCTTTTTTTGAGGAGCTCTATTAAAAGAAAAGAAAACACTAGAATTTTTTTAATTATCTGTTTTGTATGTATCTAAACTCTATTATGTACAGAAGGGTCAAGCAGTCTTGAACAGTGAAATCATAAGCGGGTCATGCCATCCACTTGTTTCTTCCACAATAATGCTTGCATATTTTCCTTTTGAACATTAAGATACAAATGTCAGTATCTGGAGATCTGTAAAGTGGCATAATAGAGCAGTGTTTTCTCAAATCTACCTTTGATGTGCTTGTCAGGTGGTACATTGGGAGAGCTGCATTTCAGAATCTGTGAAATACTGTCAATTTGGGTACTATGGCTAACAGAGCTGAGGTGCTTAACTCTCACCAGGCTGAAGGAGACAGCTGCATGGGAAGGAGCTGCATTGAAGGATCCTTCAAAAAAGATGTAGGCTGCCAAATCAACATTGTGATGTCTCTGAAAGATTTATGGTTCATTTTTGAGGATCTGTCCTTCCATTTTGTCTTTACATTCTTCATATGCCTCAGGCTTTGAATGACAGAAGAACCAAGGAATGATTTTAAGCTCTTGGTACTTTGTCACTAAATAAGTGAGATAGAAGTTACAATCCACTTGTGCAGCCCCAGCAAATGTGCACTGAGAGAACTGATACTGAGCTTCCCAGTTTTTGGAGGTTAATGATATTATTTCCAAAAAATCATTTTGTGTTAAGAGCTTTTACGAAGCCATCATCAAAGAACCCTCCAGAACTAGGAAGTTTGTGTAGGAAAACTGTTATGAAATATAATATTAATCTTTTCCTGAGGTGGAAAAAATTTTCTTGCTTTTTTCTTCAATAGAAATTAACTATCCTGGAGTTAGAAATTAAAGCCTGGGATATGAGTCATTGGTTGTCTGATTTGTTAGTTCTCCAGGAAGTACTGATAGAAGATTGATTAAACATGTGTCAGTTCTACATTTTAGGGCATCTTCAGAAAATACCTTTTTTACTACATAATAGAACTTTGTGAACAAATGGAGAAATTATATTTTTCTGAAGCATCAGAGAGTGTCCACAGCTGCATATAGCATTTTTGAGTGGGATAAGATGAATTAGTGTCATTTAGGATTCCGTAAACCTGGGGTCTGACTATCTTAGTATAGTCACACTTAAGAGTAAAAGGTTACAATTACAGAAAGTTATTTGAATATATTTGAATATAGCTTTTTACTGTAAATATTAAATGATACTAGTGTTGATACTCCTCAAATTAATTATAGGCTTATTACTTTTCCTGCTTCTTAATTTAATTTCTGGTTTGCACCTAGTATTTCCAAAAGACATGGTAGAGTTTTCCTCAGAACAGATGTATGTATCATGAGCATATTTCCAGATGCAGAAAATTGTTAACTAGTTGACTATACTCTGGTGATTCATAGCTCTTCCTATGGAAAATATTTTTTTATTGCTATAGTTTTGGCACTAATCCAATTAGCAGAAACTTCCAACTTAAATTGAGACCTTTCTCCTGCAGTAGGAGATGGCCTTGTTTCTCTTTGTATCATGTTTGTTATTTTGCAGTTACTTGCATTGGCACTGAGTGTTAAATATCTCTTGCTTTTCAGCGTGATGTGCCAGAGGACTGTTAAGCACCTCGTGCTAGTCCCAGGTCCTGGTTTTCAGTGAAAGTGTGTCCCACAATGTTATCTTGTGATAAGGAGGCAGTTAAAACAAACAATATAAATGTACTGTATCCGAACTTACTGTTCAATATTTGTTTGCATTTCTTTTCATGGAATTTATATTCTTATATGAAAACCTTAATGTCACTGCCATGGGGGCTTCTCCATATTACCAGTGAAGATTATGTGAGATCCTTACTTTATGATCTATTTTCTTTAAGTATTACTCTTTGGAATGAAAAAAAAAAAAAGAAAATAATGTTTCCTGTCTTTTGACAGGAAAGTTCTTGAGCAAACAAAATGCATGGCAGTGAAGTTTAATAAGGAAATTAATGAAATAAACTTAAATATACTTCTGATTACATCTTGAAAAGTATTTGAACCTTTAGAGCATTTCATGCCTAATAAGAAAACCTGAAGTCTTTACTGATTCTATTTTATAATGCCTCTCTGTTCTTACACAATTCAGTAAGTGCTACACATGCTTCAGTCATGGGAGTAAAAACCTAACAAACAGAGCCAGGACTCAAGTTGAAGGCTGGTAATTTTAGCTCTGCCCTGATTGCCATGACCTCACCATGAAAAAAATGACACACTGCTTCTAGAAACTTAATACAAAAGAATGTGAAAGATCTAGACATGAAATGGAGAAAAACTGACTGAATTTAAGTTCAGATTATCTGCCTGTAAACAGGTGATATTTATCAGCAGCAGATCATCTGGATTTATAACCATAACCAGGATTAACTGGCTCTTCTGCAAAACCATCTAAAGTACATATCTAGCTCAGCATTCAGCACTGTAGTTTGTGTATTCTCCTTATGCTTGTCCACACAGACAGGTCACTTCATTTCAATTATGTTGTTATAATTTAAATGAGACTGAAATTATACTGATTTTTCTGATTCCTTCACTTTTTGGAGAGTAAAATAAATTAGCCTAGCATAATGCTTTGTTGCAAGATGCAATACTATGTTGTGAGTAGTATTCAACTAGTAAATTAATTCCAAATTTTTTGTTTCTTTTTGGTTTTGTTCATAAAATGGTTATAATGGAAAAGCTTTCCAGTGTTAAACAAGCTTTAAAAACTTCCTTCTCCTATTCTCTATTTTCCCACCCTCCTCCATGCTAAATTTTATCTGGGTAGGGTCATTGTAGTTCTCTCCTGTGCTGCTTTTATTCTCTTCAGGCACACCCTTCTGTGTTGCTCTTGGGTCAGAATCTTCTTTTTACCTCTACTGATCACATGAACATGGACATTGCACTACAATTTCAAAGAGCTTTCTGGTTTATGATAATCCTGTGCTAAGAGAAAAATACAGAAGTGACTATCAGTAGATGCACTCAAAGTGCTACTTTGCTGAGCACAATATGGATGAAAATGATCCATGTAGGATTCACCTCAGCAAAATCTTCACTGTGAGGTTTTTCTAAGAACAGATAAACTGCTTCACTAAGAACTTGACACTTCTGACCTTTTCATATTTTCTTGCCTCCCCCTCACCACATTCAGTTTGTTACAGACTCAAATGAAAATGTAAAATGGAGATTTTGAATAAAAATGTTCAGAATTGCCTCTGAAAACCCATAAACAAAGACACTCTTTGGCACTCTCCATATTATCAAAGCCCCATAACACTGACATTTCAAGTAAAGAATGCTTTCTGGAGCATTCTTTAGGATGCTCGGTGAGAACAATGAATCCTACAGGTTTAGATTTCTTTGGGGGGTTTCACATGTACACAGAAGGCAACTCCATTCCACAGATCTGAATCTCCTCTGTTACAGACCACACATGGTCATTCTCCCAGTTGCACACATCTCTGCCCTAGGCTTGTGAGTATACTCAGGTTGAAGGTGGACTTCAGAAAGGCATCTTGTGTGTTACACAGGCCAGTCTTTTCTTCCAGACTGTATGATGAGGCATTCACCAACATTTATGGAGCAACTGTGCAAGCCAAGTTCTCCCGCTCTTAGTTTCCAGAAGTAAGAGCTGTGAAATGGCCATAGAGCCTGCTGATCTGAAGGAAGTCTGGGGAGTCTCCTTCTGATGACTTGCAAGAAGCCAATGCAGTCTGACTTGCTATCTTAGGTATCTCAAGTTGAAAAGCAGCCAAATCTGCTGCTTTGCAGGAATGTTTCTGTTGAAAGATGAGTTCTTGTCCAAGTCTTGTAAGAAAAGGATGGATGCTGTCCTCTATACTAAGTGATGAAGGTAATTAGTAAGTCTATAAAATTAAACCTGAACCAATTCTGTTCGTTCTTCATCTAAGCATGAAAGTCAAACACTTTCTGTTTGTGAACTGACAGCTTTACATGATGGAAGAAATGTTAATGTCTAAAGGCTTATAAACCCCAGGCACCTAAAGAGGATAAACTCTGGAATATTTTTTTGTTTAAAAAATTAAAAGAAAGCAGACTGAAGGGGCTCCATCCAAACCAAAATTACAGGTTTTGAAATATTTGTAAAAAATAACCGTCCCATCGCCTGGAAACCTGGCAGTCTCAAACCCATGTTTGTGAGGGTGGGGGTGAAACAATGCTGCCTCCTCCTGTGAGGCCTGGCTATTAAAAGAGGCTTGGAACCACTAATGGAGACAACTTGGAAGCATGGTAGGATATGTGGATTTTGGTGATGAAATGAAAAACCTTCCACATTTATTTCTGATACTTATTGTACAGTAGCTCAATTACACTTTTAATAAAGGAAGGTGAGTTTTTTCCTGCTCTTAATAAAATTGTAGACATTTCCACATAAAAATAAAAAACAACAACACAAACAGAACAGTTTTATCTTCATACAGTGAAGTAATTCTCTTTAATTTTCTATAGGGCTGGCCTTTGCTGTTCTGTCTTCAGTCCATCCAGTTTTTGGTTTATATGGATCTTTTTTCCCTGTCATTATTTATGCCATATTTGGAATGGGACGTCACGTTGCAACAGGTAAGTGTCTGTATGCTAAAGTCATTTTCAAAAATAGGGAACCGGATACTGAAATTTATTCATGATTAAAGGTCGATGGAAGGAAAATTATCTATGATTAAACAGAAATAAGATGTTTTTACGCTTGTCTTTACAACTACTTTTTGTCAGTTTAAGTACTTTAAAGAGCCTCATTAAGAATATATTGGAGTTACTCCTGCCATTATAATTTAATATTGCACTGACACTTCCTTTGTAAATGTAATTTAGTAAGAGCTTTTGTATTTTAACTCTGCTTTAGAAATCTGCTTCAGGCTAAGAGTTTAACAAAGGGCTCTGCCAACAAGATGTATGTAAATGGAAATGAAAAAGGTTCAACTGCCTCTTAAACCATAGAAAACATACATTACTTCTCACCTGTCTAAAACACAAATGCTGCATTTCTCAGGAAAAGAAAAACAAAAATGACCTTCTGAGCCCATTACCTGATATTGTATTAAAGCTAAAGATTCTCCTAGTAAGGACTCTTACCCTTTTGCAGAGTAGTTGGTTAGATAGGGAAAGATGCTGCTTGGCTACTCTGCTGGTAGTTATGAGGTACTTGTTTACCCTCAACAGAGCCTCAGCATCTAAAGAACTGAATGGCTTTGTGCTCCTAATAGGTTGATGAAAGCTCTGTTTCTGAGCCCAAAGAAATCAAATTATAGAGGGCAGCTGGAAATAATACTCATTAGATTGAACCACAAATTCTTTGCTGTTCAGAAGTGGGCACTTGATGGCCCCTGAAGTTTGCAAGAAGGGTGAGATAGGCCCAGTGGCAACACACAGCATGACTGGGTAAAGGGAAGCAGCCCCTGCGGCTGTCAGAAGATTTAAGCAGGGAGGATGGATCTCTTCCCTGAAGAGGAGAAAATCTCCTGAAAGGACAAAAGATGGTTCTGGGTAATCGCACTCAAAATGAACTCTGCAGAGTCTGATTGCACTAGTGTATGCAATGTTCTACTAAGAAGTTAGCAACACATTTTGAGCATCCTTTTTTATCAAAAATATTCAGTTACATTATAAAAAAAATACAATTCTGAACAGCTATAAATTGTCTTAGAGAAAAAGGAAAGCTGAAAGTTTGTTTTCCCTCAATGTACAGAGAGCATTTGAGCCTTTTGATGTCTGAAAAGGATCTGTACATGTGTTAGTGTCCTAATGTTGTAATGACTATATTCAACTCATGTTAAAAGGGAAGCATTCCAAGAAAAGATGGAAATTTAGAATCTGGAAAATAAATTTTACTCTTGAATACAGATAGATTAAAACTTTAGCCTATATCAAAAAGCTGTTGCAAAACAAAAAAAAAAAATTAGCACTGTATTGTCAGAAGTTTGTTGGTGTATGATTATTAGGAAGGCAAGAATTCCATCATAAGCATCTGGCTGCCATAAATTCTAGTAAAGAAAACAATTGATAAAATAAGTAAGTATGCTGTTAAGTCTGATGTTTTATCCTTGGGAGGGAATAGTGTTCAGAGAATGCCTTACTGAGTTCCACAGTTCTGTAGATTTCTGCATGGTCCTTGGTGTTGAAACTCTTTCCATTCATAATTCTATTTCAAAATTTAATCTCAAAAAAAAAAAAAAAAAGCAAAAAAAGAATTTTCTTGCACACATGTGATTTTTTTTAATTAATAAATTTGAGTGACATATATTGTTGATCTTTTCAGAAGGAAGGTCTCATGCACTTGTTCCCTCAGCCTCAGTTAAGGCATTGTGGTGTGTAGCTGAGTGTATAGGAGCCATGCTGCCTGTCTCAACTGCTCCATAATGCCTTATGGACATCAGAGACAACCTCTTCACTTACCAGAGTTTTCTGTAAGATCTGGAATGCTCTCCATATGTACACAGGCTGTAAAGGTGTTATTTGTTAGTGAAGGCAGTCATGTTAGTATGAAATGGAAAATCCATCAATGGCCCTGTTCAGTTTACTTTTATTGTCTTGAAATGCCTCTTTGAAAAAGCTGATCTACTTGAAGAGATTTCTCACCTAAGCAACAAACACATACACCTTTTCTTGACTTTTGTTAACATAATTGATTTTGAACCATTCTCTGAGACAGCTTTATCTGCCATAAATAGCACAAACACTTTGATTTAAGATAGAATTTCATGTAAGCTGTTTTCAAATTTAATTTTATGCAAACATCTTACAACCATAGAATGGCCAAGTTTGGAAGGAACCTTAAAGGTCTTCTAATTCCAATCCCTCTGCCATAGTCAGAAACACCTTCCACTTGGTCAAGTTGCTCAGAGCCCCATCCAACCTGGCTTTGAACACTTCCAGGGATGGGGCAAAAAAAGCTATGTATAATCAGACCTTGTTGGAGAGGAGTTAATTTGACTTCTGTAAAGGAAAATCCTACCTCACTACCTTCTAGACTACTATATGAATATCAACAAGTGCATGGAGAAGGGATATACTTTGATTATAAGATATCAGAATGGTCAAACAGCTACTGATAAGGTTCCACACCAAAGGTTACTAAAGAAACTAAGTTGTCCTTGTAATAGAAGAAACGTCCTTTTATTAATTATTAGCAGGTTGAAAGAAATGACGCAAAAGGTTGGACCTCATGGTCACTTTTCAGGGTGGTGGTATCCCTGGTGGGTTCCTGAGGAATTCACACTGTGAGCTTTACTCTGTGAAGGCCAAGGTGAGGGCAGGATTGTGTACACCAGGTCCTGGAGCAGTAGAAAAAAGGTGAGTTCAGAGAGAAATTGTTCAGATTAAAGAAAACAGTACAGCAGATGCTGAACTTCTGCAACCTGCTCTCAACCTTCACATTGTGGAAGGAGAAATTACAAGCAGGTTCAGACAAACCTTTGACAAATTCATGAATACTAGTCCACAAACAAAATTAAAAAGAAAAAACAAAGAAAAACCAAACAGCTAAGGAAGTGCTTCTCTAACACAACAGCTGTGGATGCTGGCAATGAGGGCAATAGCCCACAGAAAAGGGCCAGACTTGTGTGCTTTCCCCAGGTAACACCTCTGACTATCACAGCTGGAGGCAGAGTACTGGGCAAGATGGGCTATTGGTCTGACATAGCAAGATGTTCTTATGCTCTAATAGCTCTGCATGTTTGTGTCTTTTAATGTTGAATTGTCATTTTCATTTATCTTTGTGTCACTAAATGTGCTTTACCTCTCTCAGCAAATAAATGCTTTTCTCGTAATTTGCCTCCATTTATTGAGAGAGCTAGGTACTATTTAATGGACTAGGTACTATATGTATAGTGTGAATTAATTGCCCTAGAAATTTGAATGGTGAACACTTGGGATTTTCAGACAAATAGCTGCTTGGTCACATCCAGGGTGAGTTAAAAGCATTTCTGTTAACTTGAAATCATTGCAAATTGTTGTATTTGAATCTCTTTTGTAAACCTGTCTTAATGAATGTGCTAAAAAAAAGATTTACATTTAATTTGCCTGTATAAGTGGTATTTTATGGGAAGACATGTGTGTTACATAGAAAAATACCTTAAAAATTGTTATTATGATGACAGGAATGTAAAAAATGGCACTTTTACTTATAACGGCCATTTTGAAAAAGAGACCATGAGTGATGAGTACTGACAGATATACAATTATTGGTGATTAATGTGTGGCTTTTTTTTACAGGAACTTTTGCTTTAACTTCCTTAATATCTGCCAATGCAGTTGAGCGTCTTGTTCCTTCAGTCACAATTAATTTCACTGCAAACAATAATTCAGGAATTTTGGGTTTGTCAGAATTTGAAATGCAGAGGATTGGAGTTGCAGCAGCAGTTTCATTTCTAGGAGGAATCATTCAGGTTGGTGGTGATCACATTTTCTGTATGCTACTGATGTACTGCCTTTGTGGCAGCTATGACATTTGTAATACTTTTTTTACTTCTCTGAGAAAAACTAATGAAAACATCTGCTTCAGTGGTCATAAATGATGAAATCAATGTGCTTTAAGAATTTGCTGTTCCTTTGTTGAGATGTAGTAATTATCTGTATGCATGCTCCCAGTGTTTTCCAATATGAAGCAAAAGCACATTCAGTCAGCTCTACTATAATACTCACTTGCAGTTGGTGTCCCCTTTCCTTCTTCAGAAATAAATATGAATCAGCTCCTGGTGAGCCCTGACATATTCCTGAGGCTTTCTGTTCCCCTTGGCTTGAAAAGCAATACTATACAATATCCAATAATTAAAAACAGTAGGGAAAACTTTAAATTCTCTTTAGAGTTCACACACCCATCATTAAAGTGAAATAGTAAAACAGATGTCTTCAAATGATTCTCTAAAGTTTACTTAAATGATCAGAGGTCTTTTAAATTTCTTCTTTTTTCATATTCTGGCCAAAAGGGCCAAGTTTCTTTATCCATTGCCAGTTGCTTAGGTCTTCAATGAAGGCTTCCCTCTTTTCTTGTAAATATTAAAATAGAAGTAATGTGCCAGCACGTGACATTGCAATGCCTCCTAGGTAGCTGGGCTCCCGAAACAAACTCAGACCCCTCCACTCGGTGCTCTGGATCCCTCTCCCATGCAGAGGATGAGCAAAGGGGCCCAGAATGGGATCTTCAGTAGCCTACGTGCTTGGCAGGAACTGGGGCGTGTACTTATGTTAGTCAGTAGGAAATATCAAGAGGCATTGTTATTTCTGTTGCATTTTTATAATTCTTTTATTGGTTTATGACGAGGATTCTTTTATTGGATTATGACTTGGGGTAGGAGCATGAAGAACAGCCTACAGACAACGCAGAAAGCAGAGCTGATGCAGATTGTGCCTGGCTGTGCCTGCACGTGTTGTCCCAATGCACCAGCATGTGCAACCCAGCACTGCATCTTATGCAGGGTGCTCGCAACAGCAGAGTATGAATGGAGCTCTTCATGCAGGAGTCCAGTTCTCACAGCTTGGAAATCTCCTACATATCTCTCCCAGAGAGGCCAAAATGTCTCATGTGGGAAGTTGGTGCCTGCATTCATTTGATGTAACTTCAAAATCCAATTCAGATATTATTTTGCTTGGTGGCTGCAGAATCCCATTAGGTGTGTGAGTGCTCCAGACCTCTTACTCTTTCATCCTGAAAAGTTCTGCTTTTTCATATGCTTTCCACTGCATCAGCTGATTTATCTCAGCCTATGTCCTGTTTAATCCTGACTGGAATGAGAAGAACTGGTAAATCCTCTCTGTATCTTCAGAGCAGGTCTGGCAGGGAACTGTGCCATGTGCATGGGCTCCTCTCCCAGGTCAATAATGCCACTTGCATTAGAATTCATACTAACACAGCTGGTGCTTGCCATGCTGCCACTAGTCCTTTATGTGAGTTTAATGGTTGGAGGCCAGAGTAAAACACTTATTTCCTAAAGAAGTGCCTTGAAGCTACTAATACTGCAATATACAGGTGAAAGTCATGATCAAGGCTGAGATTAAACTTTGCCATCTTCCCAGGTGCTGTTAAGTGTGGGAATCTACGTCTATCATCAAGATTCCAGTTTCCCAACTAACAGTTGCTGCAAACCCCAGATAAGGTGACAGGGCACATCTTGCTCTTAATGGAGAGCTAAATCAGTACCTTCTTCTATTTATTAGGTTAGATTAGAAATTAACTAATAGCCTGAAATTAATGTATGTTCTGGGACAAGAAGAATTGTATGATTCATTTTGAGGCAACAGCTTTTCATTGAAGACATCCTGAAATACAAAAAGAAGTTGTATTTTCTGTGTAGTTGGTATCTGTGATGGTGCAGCTCGGAAGGGAGCAGACCTGGCTTATGTTGTCTACTATAAGACTTTAATTTTTCTGAAAAACAGTCAAAATGCAGTTCTCTAATCAGCCACTAATTGCACAAAAACAACAGATGCTGTGACTAATCCCTACCTTGGGCATCCTCCAGACGAAGGATGAAAAATCCTTGCCAAAACAGCTGTTTCCTTCCTGGAAAGAGTAGGTAAAGAGCTGAACAACCTTAGCCTAAAAAGCAATTTGATGCTATTTTTCCAGTAGCCTGGCTAAGTACTCCAATCAGCAAATAATGTTAAAACAAAAGGGAAAACATACAAAATAGTGAGTAATGGAGGGAAGGCAGGGGAAGGGGGGAGATGCTTTTGAGATGAATTGCTGTTGGCTACTTTGTTTTATTGCAGACTACAGCTGTGCATATGTGTGTGAGGCAAACTCTGAGCAGGCCTTGTGAATTTCAGTGCCATCTAGACATTAAATAAATTAGCATTGTTTTCTGATCATAAGACAAGGATAGGTAGAGATTGTCACAGCTGAAATTTGGGTCTTAGCTGCTTAAGTTTTTCTCAAATGAATAAGTTTCAGAGTCCTAAACTACCTCTGAAATCTAATATTTGAGGAAGTGTTCATAAAAGACAAAAGATATTTAGTTATATTAAGAGGTATTCTGATGAAATTAAATAGTATTAAAATAGAAAATAAATAAACATAAAATAAAAACTGTAATTACCAAAACCATTTAATATAATGCATTCATTATTTCATTTTAAAAAGCAGAATGGAAGGCATAATGAAGATTTTTTTATGTTTATGTAGTTGCTACTCTATAAATATAAACAGAGCATGGAAAACAAATCAAACTAATAGAAATCTTCCCTGATTTCAAATACCTTGGAGGTATTGATGAGGAGAGAAAATGATGGAACATAGCAGACATCTATCGAGTCATTTTGTAATTAAAATTGGATGCTGCCTTTATAACATTAAAAAAAATCCTCAAAAGAGCTTTTGGGTAAGATTTTTTCCCCTAGAATGCAAGAATGCTTCCAAAAATACATCTAAAAATACTCTAAAATAATCTCAGCATACTAAACTGAAATTCAAGATTAAGATTTGTTGAATAAATAGAGGAAAGCAGATCAAACTGAGAAAAAAAAAATACCCTAGGAAAAAAACCTTAATTCTCTGTAGACCACTGTTTTATAGACTTCAGTTGGGCTATTATTCTGTAGAGTAGAAATAGCTGCTTATTGCAGTCCAGTCTTGTAACATTTTTATTAGCAAGTTTTTAATCTACTGTATTTTAAAAACTAACATGTAATTACTTGCTGATATACAGTGTTGGATATAAAAATGTTTCTGGTTTTCAAGAGAACAAATTTACACAGTCCATTATCAATTTGTTTAATAACAAAGGAGGACATTTGAATAAGAAGAGTGTTTTTGTAAGGCAATATTCTTGTCCAAATTTCTATTAACCTGTGGGAAAAACGATGCTGCAGTATTCTGTTACACATAGCTCTGCATGAGGTGAAAACATGAGTCTATTATACAGTGATAATCAGGGAAAAAGTTGATTTTTCTTTTACAGTGGAAATACCTTATTACAGGCTCATATTCTGTATTTTGAAAACTACACATAGGTTGGTGGGAGTTCTGGTTCCCACAATTACAGTAGAGCATACTATGCGTTAGTACAGAAAGACCAGAGAAAAGAATTTTCCAGGTCCTGGAATGAGGAAAGTTCACTCTGCACACCATCAGAAGCTACCAGACACTCTCAAGACATCCAGAATGAATATAGGAGCTGCAGCTCAGAAAATCAAAAGCTAGTGGTCTACCAGTTAGATGTCTATTGAAACAGGCCATGGAGAGTTTTAAACTGGCAACCCAGCTGAGTTGAACTGTGTCTGACTGTTGTCTCTAGAGGGTCCATAGATTTCTTCACTTCTGCAACCTTAGATTCTGAGATAACCAATATAATGTACTAAATGAGAGGCTCACAGTCTGTGCTGGTTCCCTCCAAGAGATGTTCCCATGTCTGGCCTCATCCACCCAGCCCATGCAGCAAATGATCAGAAAGGGCCCCACCAGTTTGTCTGTTTTCCAGTGGAAAACCCCTTCCAGTACAGTGGAGTTTTGAGGGATTTAAAATTCATTCTCCAAAGCTGAATCTGTGCAGTAGGTAACATGATATCAGTCTTTCAGTTTCTAGAGACAGAAAGTTTGACATTAGTGATTTCCAAAGAGCTGTTAAGTGATAAAAATTTTTACTGGCCATGAAGTTAAATTAACTACATGTTGAATGGAATTTTAATAATAATTATAATAGACTGAGCATGTTGTCATGGGAAGAAAGTATTGAAAGTGGACAAGAACCAAAGGTTCTGAATAATGAACATAGAGAGCTTTGCTTTTTGCAATTGCTCATTTTTCTTCTCCTGGCTATATTCCCATTCTCTTCTACTTGTCAGAGTAAAATTATGGAGCAGTAAAGACAGCTGCAAAAAAAATGGTTCCCTTTGTATTAGCTTTCTTCCATTTGGAAATTTACTTTTTTTTTTTTTTTTTTTTTTTTTTTTTTAAGAAATCACACCTTCCACCACTTCTGTCTAATCACTTCATTGTATACCTCATTTCTGTGATTTTTTCTCCTTTACTGTGCATTAACTCAAGGCTGCTTTCCCTTACTTTCTCTTGTATTGCTTTTTCTTTTCTCTGAAAGGTCTTGATTTCATTTATATGAATTTATTCAAGAATGTATACCTGGCGAAAGCAAAATTCATCTCAAAAAAGTTACTTCTTAATTAATCTTTTTACATGATATTGTGTACTGAAAGTGCCACACAAATAAACAAGAGCCAAGTGCCTTTCAAACAATTTTTATACTGTGCATATTCTTTCCCTGAAGTATGCTTTTATCCTCTAGGAACTAAGTTCTTAAAAATTAAAAATTCTGGATACAGTTCTAAAATATGTGAAAATTTAGTTTCTTTTACAGTTTAAGGAAATCTCAGTATTATGAAAAATAATAAAAAGAAAAAAATATTTGCTTTTTTCTTTTTTTGCTGTTCTAGCACTTTACTGTCACTTTTGTCTGTAGTTTGTCTGCATCAGGAATGAAAAGAAATCATAAAATTTAACAGAAAATAAAGTAGATGCAAAAATGGCCATCACAACCAATAGCCAAGATAAATCAGATTGTTAGACACTTCTTTAAGAATATTGAACTTTCTACAGTTTGGTCAGTGTTACTGGGTGAAAGATTTTATGACATAATGCAATGTAATGCAATTGAGTGCTGTCAGCTTAGCTAAGTTTCAAATGGTGTTTATTCAAAATGCAGTGGCAGCCAAGCTTAAATGGCTGTTGCCCAGCATGGAGGGTTAATTGCAGAGTCAGTCTGGGTCTGTGTAAATGATAATAATTTTATCTGTCAAGAAAACTCACATGCAAATAGATTTGGGAGGCTTGTTTCAAAATTTTTTTCCTCCTTGTGATCCATGCAGTTTCTGTACATTACTCACATTGCAAGGACAACATGAGGTTCCCATACCAGTTTATGCTGAAAATTACACCCTCCACCTACAATCTTTCCTGGTCTGGTTGTTTAATTTTTAGATCTTCTCCATGGAAGATGTATGGGTGCACATCATATTTATTTAACTATCATGTAAATAAAGAGTAGGATGTTCATGCTCATGAAGTATTGCCTTTGTTTCTGGGAGTCCTGAGCTACCTTCTGCAGTAAGGAGAGGGGACCAAATGTAGGCTGCTGCTTGTTTAATTGAGTGGCTGCAGAAATTGTCTAACTGGAACCATTCTCATGGTTTGCATGCATTTTACACTGCCTACGGATATGTGCAATCAATAAAAACTGTGTTTGAAATGTGTTCTTTTAGTTAGTACCTGTGAAGCATCCTCTTAAAATGGTGAAGATTAAAAGAAAAAAAAGTAAAAAACCAAAAAGCAGATCTGAGAGTGATGCTGAAATTTCTAAGCTTAGCAATCATTTTGCCATAACTCACAATATTAACTTTCTCTGAAATGTTAATAGTAGCTAATACTTCTCTGTGATATTATGTAGTACATAGAATTGTCTCTGTGGTGTTGATTCCATGCCTAAATAAACATCCAATTTCCTGGAAACTAAGCTGTTACACAGTTAGAAATTTCACATTCAGACAATGCAAACCAATTTCGGAAAACAAACAAAAATTCACGAGGGAAGGGAGAATTTAATTCTTATTGAACTTTGCTACTGTGAACAATGTTTTAAATATATTAGTAGACACACTGTTAGAACAAACAGCTAAACAAAATATCTGAAATTAGTAATTATCAGTTTTAGGCCCCACTAACCAAATTGCTACTCACCAAGGGTATACAGTAATTATCATTATTGGAGTCCAATCTTGAATGGCAATCAATATTCCAATTGCTCATAGCAAAGAGCAATTTACATGCTATTTGTGGGAAGTAAAAAAAAAATCTCAGATTTAATCTCCCAAATGGAAGATGATATTGCTCACTAGAGGTTTTGTGGTAAATTAAAAGCCACTTATTTTGATATTTTTGTTTGTTTTGTGGTACTATACCCAAAGCTCACTGCATACATGTTGAGTCTTATGGTGAGAACATGAATGATGTTCAGGCATAAAGAATTATAACATCTGAAAATAATAGTTTTAGCTTCAGAAAAAAACCCCCAAAAAACCAAAAAAAAAACCCAAAAAAGCAAAAAAACAAACAAACCAAACCAAACCAAAACCAAAAAAAACCCAAACCAAAAAAAAAAAAAAAAAAAAAAAAAAAGAGCAAGGGAGACTGTGATATATTCCAAAACGATGATATTTAGTATGGTAAACACAAAATAAATGTCTTAGATAGTTTTTCAGGGAGAACAACAGCAAATGCAAAAGACCATAGAAGTAAGAAACTGCAAAATTCATTATGAGGGGAGATAATGTCAATGTAACTTAATGAGGATCAGAAAAGCATTAAGTGTTCTGTAAACCACAGTAGCAGCTGTAGTCATGTAACAACTTTGTTCAAAGAATTAAGAGTTGTCAAATCTCATTCTTTGGAGGGAAAGAAGGTTCGAAGCCCAGGATAAGGGGAAAAAAACGTTGAACACAACAATATCTACAATAGTTGTAGATCCTGCTGTATCTTAAATTTCTGTATTAGAGGTCTCAACACAAGAGTCTGAATAGCACCTCATAAATTTGGTCTCTGTTGAAATTACTCATGTTGGGAATCCTGATAGTGACATTATGGCAATCAGTAAGCTGGACCAAGATATGGCTCTTGGCCCATTTAGGCTGCATAGCAATGGAGCAGGAATAAGTCTTAGAACCAGCCTCAAATTTTGAGTTGCTGTACTTGTTGCAGTGTTGAGTTGATGTTTTTATGGTGTTTATTGTGCTAATATATTTGAGCAGGTGTGAATATTTAGAGTTTTTTTCTGTCTGCTTTTGTTACTAAACCAGTGTTAAAGTCTGATAAACTAGTGAATAAAATACTGTAGGTAAACCCACAGAACTTCAGTGCGTTCCGTTTTCAGATAGATTTGTCTGCCAAAGGACTTTTGCTTTGTATCTTCAGCTCATTTATCTTATAACTTATTGAAAGGACTCTGACTCATTGTCCTGTCACCAAGAAGCTGCTGATCCTCCTGCTTTTGCCTTTTAGGTAGCGATGTTTGTGCTGCAGTTGGGCAGTGCCACTTTCTTGTTAACAGAACCTGTCATAAGCGCCATGACAACAGGAGCAGCTACACATGTCGTGACTTCACAAGTGAAGTATCTGCTGGGAATGAAAATGCCATATATATCAGGACCACTGGCATTTTTTCATGTGAGTTCAGTGAAAGAGATGGGTTACTTTATTAGATAAAATTTTATTATATGCACTATTTGTCTCTGTGTAAGAGTATGGAATTTGTTATGCACATGTGTGAATGAACAGAAGATGAACCTTCATCTTGCTTTAACTGTTTGTAAGAAGAGAATTGGAAAACCTGATAGAGAACTAGCAGGGATGGATATGAAATGCGGACAAAAAATCAAAACCCCACAATTCCTATAAAGATTTGTAGGGACGGTATGTTTATTACAGCTCTGGACACATGTGGGGATCGTTCCCCTTCAAAGGACATGAATGCTTCTGAGAACTCCTGATCCCTTTTTATTCTTTTTCACTAGTTTACATATGCATAGAATTTCACAATAGGTTTATGCATATTCATTCTGCCGATTTCACGGTACACTTACAGCTAGCTATACTTGTAGCCAGTTTTTTATCAGAAAGTACAAAAAGAACTCCTGGGTCACTCTGTCCTGTCTGCTTCAAGGTTCGAGAAGCTTCTCTTATCTCTTCAGCTTGGAAATTCGCATTCTTTCTCCTCATCTGGGGCAGTTTTGCTAGTGCCGCAGAGTTAACCAGACGGAACAGCATATTTTACTTATGCTAGCAAGCTCAAAGTGGCACATTTCACCTAAATCCGAATGGATTTCTACCCTGTTAAATTTTCACTCTGTTTCAGGTACAGTAATTAATTTTAAATATGTTTCTTAGGGTGTCAATAATCCCTTTTATTATTCTGAGCCATTATACACTCATACAGGGAGGGTAATCTCTCCCTGGGTCATAATGTGGAAGGAATATAAATTTAAACATATTTTCTTCATATGCTGCTGAAATCTGACCATCATTGTGATAAAAGGAAAATGACCCATTATTTGTGCATCTCCTATGCAAAAATTACTCTAGATATGTTATTTATTATTTTATGACATGTTACTACTTTGCCATAAACACAGCAAGCGGACAGCTTTAAGGTAATTTTTATAAAATGCAGGCTGCATTTCATGCAGTATTGTTGCAAATGAGTGGTTAGGCTGCTTAAAGCATCACCATCAGGGATATTGGTAAAAAGCAGGTATGAGCTTAATATGAACTTATGAAAGTGTGATTTTAACAGAGTTCAGCAGCAAGGTTCACTCACTTACTCCAAGGATGAAGCATTCATAGGAAAATTACATTAGTATAAATTTAGAATGGATTACATGGAGACTGAGGATGAAAAAGGGTAAGGGTGCAAAGGGTATGGACACAAAAAATAAGATGTGCAAAAGGGTTTAACAGAAATTCATCATTGAGTAATTTAACATTTATTAAGTGATTCAATGGGATTTTTAATAAATATAACCGTGACTTAATTACAGTTTCATGATAATAACATTCACACCATAATAATTTCACATGCACACAGGCAGAGATAAGTGCATGTCTGTCTGTTGTGTAAAGGTGCTTATCAAAAATTCCCCCTGGCTTCGGGGAAATATTCATGGCAAATTCCTGAGTGTTTCTCACCAGGCAGGGTTGCACCTCAAGGAATCTGTGTGCATGCATGTTTATCAGCCTCGTTGTGATGGTCTTTCGAGTATTGCAGACTTGAGGGTTCCTGAGTTCTGAGAGGTGCCCCACAGAGAGGGAGGTGCTGGCACAGCCTGCTGTGGCCCTGAGGAGCTCAGAAGGCCTCACTTAGGACTGTCGTGTGCGGGGTCACAAGGTGATTTGCTTTAGTCATCAGTTTGTTTCCATCCTGGCCATAACCCACGCTGGCAACTACTGGAGTTTCCAAAATATTTGGAAATTGTTTCCAAAACTTCGACAATAATGGTGCTGGTCTACTTGGGCTCCAGCTCAGGTAGGGAATGTTCCAAGGCTGTCAGGGGATGACTGATCACCCTTTATTCCCCACCTCAGCCCCACAGTGGATGTTGCTGTTACAGTGTTTTCCCACCTGTATGATGTGAAAGCACCTGGTCTGGTCCGGGACACGTCCCCACCTGGCTGGTTTGGTCAAGGCCACAAGGTGATGCACCACCACCAGTGCTACGGTTACAGCCCTTGGAAAGTACAGATTTTTGGCTGAAACCTTAAAGAGCAAATCAGTATAATCTTATTACACAAAACTTACAAACATATTCTTGGTGGTAACTTATTCCAGCAAGCCCTGAGTTTCAGTGCTGTGAGCATAATCTCTTGGCATTATTAGTGTTACAACAGTGCCTGTCAAAATGATATTTTGCTCATAATAAAACTGTATTTACTTGCTGAGGTGATATCTACATCGCACTGATAGTGAGACTTCATCTAGTCAGCCAATAAATTAGGACATCTCATTTAAAAGCATTGATTATGTCTTTGTGCTCTACTACATGCTTTATTTTTTCCTATTATTTGGAAAATTTGTTAATGTGAAATCTTGATTAGAAGATGTTGCTTTTTAGAAAGCTTTCCTCATAGTTTTTTATAAATTTGATAACTTTTCATATGGATAATACATTTGTTAAGTTTTTTACAGGACCAATTTATTAATGAAAATTAGGAACATGTAATAAACGCAAGTAATTTATCCATTTATCTTGTAGAGATATACGTAAAAGTGTCATAGCTATTTTTATGAGTGATCATTTGGCTTATTAGACCTTTAAAATGGTTCTTCATTTTTTTTTCATTATTTAAAAACCTTTTCATAACTGATTCTTAATATAAAATGTGAACAGCCTCTTTTTCGTGGTGTTTCCATGGAGACTATACTTACATATAGGAATATTGTCATCTTGTAGAGATGACTGGTGTTAAGTACTGCAGCCAAGGCATAATCAAAATACACATTATGAGCAATAATAAAGAACAGCAGTGATATGAAGAAATATTTCCACCTTGGTGTGCTGATGATATCATAAATTAGGTCATTCAAATGCTTTGAAAGAAAGCTATTCCCTCATCCCTTATATTTTTAATGCATTTGAAACAAGTTCTTTGCCTTTCTCTTCTCTTTTGAAATCAAACCCCTTTGAACATATTCCAAAAAAGAACTTTCCTGAATTTTTAAGGTTCTGAATTGCTCTGTAAATTGTGTATCTACACTACAACTTGAAATAATGATGAAAAGGGGCAATTTTACTATATAAATCTTTTAAAATATTTCTGGTGTCTGTCCAGACTTATGAATTGCCTTAAGAAGGTCCAGTATCTCAGTCAAAAGCACCAGAGCTAGACTTTAACAATAATTTTCTTCTGTTGTTGTAGTTTCATGTGAAAATTATATTAATTAGATATAAGGTAGTTTGCACATGTCTCTAGAGCGTGAAAGGCAACTTTGGCATGTCTCTCTGGACACGTTCTTCACTTCAAATTCTCAAAATTCAAAGACTGGTACTTTTGCTACATTTTTTTTCTTTGTCCACTCCAAAACACCTCCCACTCACAAAACCAATTGCTTTGCCTCAGGCAGCCTTTGGGTTGGCAAAGCAAGAATAAGAATGTTTAATAAAGTGTGATAGAAGAGTTGCAAGCATAGCAAGCCAGTGAAATGAATTCTTTATAGCATGTGAGATCATGGTTAAATACGTAGAAAGGAACTTTGCATATGGAGAACAAATCTAGTACACTGGCCTTGAGCCTGTGGCATTTCTGTGTTTAGACATAGGTTATGTAACTTAATAAATTTTGTTTTCCCTGTACATGGTTTGTCACATTTCAATTGAACTGCACATTGCAGCATCAGCTTGTATTTTGCAAATGGAAAAGTGAAGGTGAAGAAGAAAAACAGTGAGGGAATAATTCATGTGAGATGTAACTTTACAAGGGAAAAGAAAAGTGTCATCAAGTTTTACTCAGCACCTGAAAACGGAAGAACATACTTGTATTTCCCCCTTATTTGTATATAGATATATTTCTCTTTCCACATGTTTATGAGAAAATACAACACTGCAAAATGAACTGCAATGTAACAAACTTGCTTTGGAAAACTGGGTCTTTTGTGGCTGTGTTGCAAAATCCTTGTGTGGTTTTGCTGCAATTCTGAAAAAAAAAACCAAAAAAACCCAGACCTTCACATTCTGCCATCAGTCCTTTCTTTTCATCCTTTTTTTCCCAGCTACCTCTACAGTTTACTGTATTTGCCTGTACATTTTCCCTCCAGTGTGACATATCCAAAAAACATAAAAATGAAATATTTTTGAAAACGAAATGAATTTGTCCACTTTTAAAATGTATTGTGTTAAATAACATGTTCCTTTAATTCCTTTGTTTGCTTCAGCCTCTATACGTATTTTAGAGCTAATCTTTAGGCGTTTCATGTAGACATTGAAAAAACAACTCAGAGCATTTCATTACTACATCCAAATACACACCCTTTCTAGGGTGATATTGAAGATTACAATGTTCAATATCACCTCAAAACTGATGGTTTCCCATGAGAAAAGGAACATTCAGTGTCTGTTTATATATGTGCAAAACTTGAATATTTTTTGTTTCACTCAGGTCAAAATTTGCGTTGATCACAAAAAAGTCTACTGATTGTTCATAATGTGGTTACATAGGTTCTATTAAGAATCTTTATACAAAACTATCAATGAAACTAAAACTATGAGGCAAACAGCTCAATTACTGTTATTGCTTATTTTTAAAATATTTTAAATTATAGAATGAAAAAGATTTTAAAAAATAATTTAAATTATAGAATGACAAAGATTGCTTTGTGAACTGCAATATCAAGCTAAATCCTGCTGCATAATTTCCAAATTATTTCTGTAAATGCATCATCTAAATATGTGAAATGCTGAACTTATAACTACATTTTTGATCAAAACATTTGTAAATCTTTTGAATCAGTTGCCAATGCTACTGCAAGCTTGATCTTTATGTACTTAGATTTAGGATTTATAGTTTGATCTTGGATCAGTACAGTAACTGACTGGACAGAATACAATGTAAAATGTACAGTTTAAAGAGATGTCTTGTGCATGTTAATTACATTCCTGTTAAGAGCCACATGCTCTTTCTTTCTTGTGAAAGGGTCTCCTTGTTTCACTGGTCATGCCATGAATTGAGTGGTTTTAGGTTTTTAAAAAATGGTTACCCAGGAACCAACTAATCAGTGGAAGCTCCTTAGTCTAATGCAGTAATTAATTTAATATTAATGTATTACTGCCAGAATTGTTTTGGTGTACTACAGACACTTTGGGGATAGGGCTGTTTGGGCTACTGAATTCGAATTAACTACAAAGCATTGGCAGTTCCATCATTTTTCATTTATTGGCTGATGTAGGCTGCATACAGAAGGGTAAGACTTCAAAGAAACACCAAAGGATGTACTAGGCAGTTCATACAAAGATTTTGTTGCAAAAACTGAAAAAACCTATGGCAAAAGTTTACAATATTTGGCCATATGTTTTTACTATTTTTTACTCAATTTGAAAGACAAAAATTCTTGAAGCTTGTGTATATTTCTTCACTAAAATTTTATTTATTCACTCAGTCTTTTGTCTCACTTTGTCGAGAAAGATTACATTTGATGCCATGAACACAGATACATAATGCTGACACTTTAATAGCCAGCATTCATTTCAAAACAAATCCCATCTCTCTGACTTCAGCAAGTAGGAGTCAACCCATTTCTTCCTTTTTCTTGCCTCTTCACGTTAGATCTAGCTCCGTCTTTGGTGAGTTTGTGGGCACACCTTTTCAGTTTGCCTCCTTTTGTCTTAATTAATCACAGCTTCTGTTTGGGCACTGAGCCAAGTTCTGTGCCCTCCTGAAAATGCATTCTTGGAAAATTATGGGTACAGATCTAGTCCCAAGCCACTCAAGATACAATCCACACATTTTCTGATTACGGAGGGGCAATATGTGGCTAAAAACTGTGGTTTAATTGCCATTCTTCAGATTTAAGACATATCTAGATCATATTACTTAACAAGTTGACTTTAAAATATTTTCCTGGTTTCTGAGAAATGTTTGTGCTGGGTTATATTGTGCATCCTTAATCAAAACTCTAAGGACCACACTGGCTCTTTATGAGGAAAGTTAATTTTTTGAAACCATATTTAGGTTGGGTTTTTTCCCTTTCTAGATTATGAAAATATCCCCAGAAAGAAAAAAATCAGGAAGTGATTTTAATTTACTCATTCTTCAATATGAGCATCATTTCTTTAATGAATGACATAATCAGAACAGTAGAAATAAATTCTATCACCCTATTGACTACCTTTCTGCTAAAACAGAGTTCTTTCCTAAGATAATTTTTCTAGTACTTTTCCCTGTCCAATATAAATTTATGAATTTAACCTACAAACTGTCAAAACTTGTTAGCATTATACATGTATTTGAGAATAAGTTCTCTGGAGCAGAAAATTTTTAATCTTTATTTTGATAAAACTACAAGTGTGACTTTTGATTTATTTTAGTGGTCTTCTTAGTCATTGCCAGAGAAAACACCTACTTTTTAATATTACTATTTCAAGCTTCACTTGCTTTATTTTATTATCCTGTATGATGGGGTTTAAAAAAAAGTTATTTGTGATGATGTCTAAATCTACATCCTAATCTTAACTTCTCTTCTCTCTACGGTTTATATTTCAGTATGCACAGTAGTTCCCAGAATTTAAATGCAGAACCCAAGGGATTGAGCCTATCTTGTTTTTTCCCTTACAGCTTTAGTAAGCATGTGTATTGTATCCATTTTTATGGCTTGCTGTTCTTTCAGGCAATATTGCTTTTCTTCATGAGGCCCAAAAATAAGTTGTGATGAGATCACATGATTTCTTTATTTATCAGGATAGATGGTCTCTCTAACTTCTTCACCCCATCTGTTTCAGCAAACTTGTAATTTTTTTCATTACTTTCTGTTAATGTACTCCCATACTGATTTATGCCTTATTTCCTGAACCCACAAATTCAGCATAGAGCAAAAATTACAGTTCACTGTGTCACCCGTGCTGCTGCAATGGCAACTGCATTCTCCTGAGTCTGTTACTTACAACATTGTATACATCATCAAAGACCTCTGTTTCTCATCGCCATTGGTCATTTCATTCCCGTTCCATATTTCTATTCCACATGTTCCTTATAATTCGGTACCATATTTCCTTTGTTCATTACAGAACCAACTACATTTTTCTAACCTGTTTTACAGCTTATTGCAGCACATACTAACTGCTAAAAAGCTGAAGTATTCCCACTCACAGCTCCACAGCTCTTGCCTGGTGTCCTCTTTCCCTCTTAACTCTCAGTCAGCAGAAAAGGAACAAACAGGGCTAAGCCGATAACTTCAGTTATTTAAATAACCAGTAACATATGTATGCAAGCTTGGCAACTATTGAGCGTGTGCAGCACCTGGACCTGACCAAAGCATGCTCCATGGAGCACTTTGTAATGGGCAAGAGCAACCAACAGGGAGACTGAGGGTGGCCTGCTGAAATTACTCTGGGAAAACATTACTCTGGAAAAATGACCCACAGATGGCAGAGGATACCCTGAAGAAGATGCTCATATTGAAGATTCCTGTTGCATCTCTTCCCATCCAGCCACTACTGCATTTTTTTCCCCTTTTCTTTTTTCCTCTCCTTGTCTTTTCTCTTATTTTCTGTCTTTTATTTTTTTTTCCTCAGAAATAACTTTTACTACTAGCATTGGTGGATGTTATATACTATGGGCACTACAGATAACCTTTGTGCAAGAAACTTTTCTCAACATTTTTATGCGACACTCATTTATCTCACTGAACTTGATGAGAGCAAAGTCAAAAAGGAAATATATCACATTTACTGGAATTTTATAGCTTGCTTCTACCAATAGAAATTTGTAAATTAATACATACAAATATTCATTGCATTTATTTTTTAGTTTTCAAAAGTCCATAAGAGTGGTAAATTGATTATTTTCTTCTTTGTAAAATCTAAAATACAGGCCAAAAACTTGTCCAATGACTCAGCTCCTGCAGTATTGATTCAGCTCTCACTCATTATTTGGCCAAAGTTGTGAGAGGATGCCATGGCATGCGATCCAGAATATATTTTTTGATCTGTGATTGTTATTTGCTGTTCACTGTAGATTTATGCCCATGTGTTTGAGAATATCAGATCAGTTCAGTTGGAGGCATTACTTCTCTCCTTGCTGAGCATTGTGGTACTTGTTCTTGTTAAAGAACTGAATGAGAAATTTCACAGAAACATTAAAGTTGTCCTTCCCATCGATCTACTTTTGGTAAGTACAAAATTATATATCGGGCTTTTTCTTACAAAGCTTTCAATGGCTCAATCTGCTGAAGTTTACTGTACTGTCTATAGTTACCCACACCCACACCTGCCACTTATTAAAGAGACAGCTGATTTTCATGGCTGTAAGTTAACTGGAAAAACAGGAAATAATTTGGCTTAATAATTAAGAAAGAAATTACATAAGATCCCAATCTGTATAATATTTTTCATATGTTTACTACTTTTTACATAATCACAAGAACACAAAGCCTAGAATGTTAAAGTGTAAGAAGTTTCAAATAGAAAATAAAAAGTAACTGGCATATTGTAACTCCAAGCAAGTCTTGTGCTGGGTAGTTGTGCCTTAGATGTTGCTTGTGATTTATCTACAACAAAGTTAAATAGCTATGCTATTGCTTTCTGTAATTTTACTAACATGTTTTCTTTTAATATGGTATAGACTAAATTAAAATTAGCAAGTACATTATAAACCCCTGCTTTAAGGATTAAGCTCTAGTCAAATGATCAGCACCAGATCACCATTAGAAAGTTTCTGTTTTTCTCTAAACCTCTAAAAGAACATACAAAGTATAAAGAACAGTTGGTTTTCAGGGTGCATTACCGCAATTACTTTTCTGTTGCTGGAAAAAAAAATTTACAAGGGCAAAATGCTGGAAAAGTGTGATCCTGGTCTCAGCATTACCTTTTTAAAAAAAATTGGATAAAACATACCAGCAAACTAAGGATTGCAGCTGGAACCCTGTTCTATTGGGATTTGTGTGTTCATCTCATTTGAAATACAGGAAATGAGTTTGAACCTCCTCAAACTTTATACTCCCTCTGCAAGCTTTGTATCTGCTAGAACATAAAAACAAGAGTGAGACACATCTTCTGCTGTGTTCTGTGCTGCAGTCAACACTGCCAGTCTGGATTAGATGTGCTCAGAGAATATCACCTGAATCAGATAACTCAGGAACACCTAAATCATGAACTACTTTAAGCTGCTTAGATGAATGGCAGTGCCCTGGGGCACATGCTGAACAGAGGGACTCTGGACATTGATTGACAGGGTTCTTGAGGCTTTATAGAGAGCCATACAAATCTCTTTCATTAACACAAAATGTACAAACTGCACTATAGTCTCACATCATTATTGTGTCCAAATCTTAGTTTCTTTTGACTCTCTTACATATTTGCAAAAAATAATCATGGTAATACTTTCCTGTTTTACTGGATTGATCTAAGGATAAATGTATGAACAGTGCCATGTGCTTAGGTATGGCAATAATAGGGACCATGTCAGAAGCAACAGAAATGTAACATCTTTTTCTGTTTGAATCAATAGATAATTGCTACATCCATTGCTTGCTACTATGCTGATATGGAATACATCTACGGGATAGAAGTTGTGGGAAATATTCCTAAAGGGTAATGTGGGTTTATTAGCTTGTGCCTTTTAAATACTTTTATTTCTGAGAACAGTCTCTGAAAAGATCAAAGTAGTTTCTGAAATAAGAAATGGTAAAAATCTATTTTGTTTTTTTTCCTGTCTCCTCAGACACTCTCTCACAATTCAATCCCATGCTAGTAAGTTATATGTGCATAGATATCAGCACAAAAATGCATCCTTGTACATTTTCATAGCTTTTTATTGCTTTGTGGAATAAAAAGTAGGTACTAAGTACTTGATGATGTATGACAGGAGGGCAGGATGCTCTTTACAAGATTATCGTAACCTGCTTTTTGAGGTTGGCTTGGGTTATTGTAGCAGAAAGGATTTACAATGAGATAAGATTTGTAGATTACTACACTTCATTCTTCTCCACCCATATAGTAATTTTAGAAAACATGGTTTCTGACAAAATGGGAAAGATTTAATTATGCTTAATATAAAAAAAAAACATTTTCACTATAGTTAATGATACACTTTCCTCCATGACCTTGAAAAAAAGGCAAAAAAGAATTCAATATAATTTTCTAGAAAGATAAAATTAGATTAAATGTCAGAGAAAATGTTCAAACTCTACACGTTGGTATGGAAGAGCACAGCTGTTGTGCAATCTCCAGCTTGCATATTGCAGGGTTTCCCTAAATTTCACAAAGCACGAGTCCAAAACAGTATGAGTGCATGTGTGGCAGCTTGCACTGAAAGGGATAAAACAAGGGACATTTCTGAGAAAGAATATGGTTTTTTGACTATTTAGACCAGGGTACAAATCTGAGACTGAAACACAGCTAAGTGTGCCCTTTCTATGTGTAATGAACAAGTAAACTGTATTTGTGCAAATTTAATCAGGAATTTATCTTCTGTCCTACCTCATACAAGTAGTGTTGAAAAACAGAAGCAGAGCCTGGATAATTCCTGCATATTTTTAGGCATTTACCTGAAATACCTAATTGCCTTGTCAGTGCAGAACATCAGAAACCGTAAGAGCACAATTTGGTTTTTGGACAGTGTGATTTGTGCTCTGGAAAGACCAAAGTCTTTTTGAAGAGTTCAGAGACAATCTGGGATTGTCTCTGATTCATAACTTGAGTTATGAGTCATTGCAATCTCCACTAGATGGGGATCAAATTGAATACTCCATCTGAAGCTGTTTCATCATCTACAAATTCTTTTTTGCTGTTTCCAACAGACTGAGATCTTATTAATCTAAAATATTGAAAAATGTCACCTTACAAGTAATACAAAAATTAGCTGTTCCTGCAGAGATTGTTTCTCTGGTATTCACATAAATTGCAGGTATATAGAGACTATGTATCAACTTTTGCAAAATTTACAGTTTTTATTTTTATAGGTTGCCATCACCACAAGCACCACCCATGACTGTCCTGCCTGAAGTAGTCACTGAAGCTTTTGGAGTGGCACTGGTTGGTTATGTAGCCTCACTATCTCTTGCTCAAGGCTCTGCTAAAAAGTTTAAATACACTGTGGATGACAACCAGGTAAAGCTCTTTCTCCTTAGTGTCACTGAGCCTTGAAATCACTTCACTATTTAGGGAAAGTATTATAGATGAATACCCAGTAGGAAAAGTTATGTTCCATATAGCATCCTGACACCTTCTAGTGTTTATAGTAACACCCAAATTTTGTTTAAATAATCTGTGCAGAATGCCCTCATTGGTTGAACTGCTCTTTTTGGGGAAATTCATCCTTCAGGATAATCTTGTAATGCTACATCCAGTGCAGCATTTGGGTATTAATGCATTTTTCACTGCTCTAAGACAGCTTCTCCTCTGGCAGTCGAGCTCTTATAGACAACCTGTGGTGTTAAATCAGCCATGTTAATGAAAAGCAATTCTAAACCAAAACCAGGTACTTATAGCCCCAGGACTTACCTGATGTTATAAGAAATTATTTCTATTTATGCAAAGTAGAAATCTCACCCGAAATAAAGTTTATTTTTATCTAAGAAGCTAGGTGAGTTCAGAGAGTGCTGCCAGATTTACAGCCAAAGGAGCTTTTTTCTTCCAAGTTCCATTTTGCAGAGGACATGCTTAAATAAAAGTGGGCTGTCTCTACACTACTACAGTGCGGCGTTGCATAAGAACCCCTAAAACCCAATCCCAGGATGCAACAATACAGTGCTTGTCATAGTGGGTGGGTAACTCCAAGCCAGCTGGAAATCCAAGTATATGCTAATTCAAGCACTGTGGGAAGAAAGGCTGAATTTCAGATAACTGGCACTAGTACTGTGTGATGAAAATGTTGCCTCCACCTTTATGTTAAGTGGTTTGGGATAAATGACATAAGGTTGAATGAAGACAAGTTGTTTTGTGGCTGGAGGTCTATTTGAACACCCTATCTACACAGGTTGGTCTTGCTACATCAGGTCCTGTCCTTTACAACTTGTATGTCATTGGAAAACACAGTGAGAACATTCTTGTCTGTTCAGGTCTCTAAAATATTTCTCAGTTTGAATACATTGGGCCATGAATTTCCACTGACGCTTCAGAGCCATGTTTCTATAGGGCAGAGGGAGAATGCTTTGAGCTTAGTGCAGGTCAGATTCCAGGGTGACATGCTGCTTTGTTTCAAGGCCCTTCATGGGACACAGCAACCTGTGTGTCTTTCTGCAATTTTGGAAATTTTGTATCTTACACAGGTTCATTACTGAAATCTTGGAAATTCTGTGTATGTCTTCATCAAATAATGGAGCAAAAGAAGAAAACCTCCATGAGAGGAGAGCAGTGAAGTGGTGTGGCTGTATGGCCTTCGGGACCAGGCATAGTGCTTGGCAGGGGGGCTTGTGGGTGTGTGAGGCTGCTGGGTGAGCTTTAAGGGGGTGCTGTTCTGTGCTGTGAAGACAAACTCATGAGCTGTGTTTTCCTGGCTGGATACAGCACCATTTTCCTTGGCAGACTAACTTGCTCCTTAAAGTCTGTGATGCTGGGTGGCCATGGTGGAACACTTCCTTAGAAAACACTGCTCTTCTTAGGCTGCACATACAAGGTGGCTTCTCCACTTTTTCTTCTATGAATCCTTTGTTCAGACATGTCTGCATTTTGACTGTGAACAAACACCAAATACATTTATGATGAAGAACACCGTGCATAAAGTATGGCTACCGTACTTCACTTTCACTAAAACATGCTCTAAAGGAAGAGAAATCAGTGGCTGTCTTTTTCCAGTGAGCCATACACCAGAAATGATCTGGACAGTTTCCAGACACCAGTACTTGGGGTTCTGGCCAGTTAAAAAGCAGACATGGATCAAGATGTAAATATTTTGGTTGAACTTAACCTTCAAAACTTAGCAATAGCATTTATTCTGGGAAGAAAATGTCCCTCCTGCTTTTGATGAATCTGATTCAACAGCTCTGTCATTCAAATTAGTTCTGAGTTGGGAGAAATATTCTGTTGGGAAACCCTTTGCCATGTACCTGTGGGATTTTTTCCCTCAAAAATGTGTCCATCCTTTATCATTGCTTGGAAGAGGCATTGAAATGACAGCACAATAGGAAAAAACATCTTCTATTTAACGACTTTGCAGGAATTTTTGGCTCATGGCCTCAGCAACGTGATTCCTTCATTTTTCTTTTGCATACCAAGTGCTGCAGCAATGGGACGGACAGCGCTTCTATACAGCACAGGTGCCAAAACACAGGTAACAGCTTAGAGTGAAGTACATCAGAGCATTAAAGCTGTGATTCTGCTCACTGCAATTTGTACTGATTTATCCATTGTATTTCCCTAGCCTCCCTTCTCCTCTTTCCTGGGAATGCCTCTGCCCTGTCATTTTTAACAACCTGCATGAAATTGCATCTGATCAGTGATGCCTTCCTAGGAAAGACAATAGTTCCATTTATTAATTTTTATCTGTTTCATTCAAAATGAAATGTAAGGTCTGTGGCAGCAAGGAAGTTAGGAGTTGTGTTTTCAGGCTGCAGGAAACTACATGAAAGCCCTTTCAGTTGATGTGAATTTGTCAGCATTGTAACGAAAGTGCCCTCTAATGGTGTTTAAAGGATTTAATGGTACAGTCTAAACTGAAGTTTTAGGAAAAAAATCATTTATCTGATTTAAAATTTCATTTATATGATTTAATTCATCTTCTATCTGATTTCCAAAATAAAGTGAAAGTAACCTTTAGAGCTGTTTGTTAAAAAAACACAAGTAATCTCCCAGCTTCTGCCTTGTGACATGGTATGCTTGTTCTATCCCTCAGTGTACACTGAGCCCACAGAGATGACATTTAGATTTTTGAGGTTGTTTGTTGCTGTTTCCTACTGAGGAAACGAAACCCACAAGTTGTTATTACAGTAGCTCAGGAAAGAGGGGACTGTAATTGCTGAGAATGATAACTCTGACCCTGTCAGCCTGTCATCTGTACAAATTGTGCCCGTGAACAAGAGAGGTGGCAAACCACCTGGGGCACCCCACAGCATTGCCTCTTCCTCTGAAACTCAGGGGCCCTTCAGTGGCAACCTGCCAGATCAATGTCAAGTCATTTGGAGTTCGTTGCTATTCTCCCAGGTAACAAGTGACAGGACAAGAGGAAACACCAACAGGCTGATCCAGGGAAAGTTTAGATTAGATATCAGGATTTTTTTTTTTTTTCACAGTAAGGGTTGTAAAGCATTGGAACAGACTGCCCAGAGTAATGATAGGTCACCATCCTGGGAAGTTTCCAAACGTTGTGTTAATATGGCACTTGAGGACATGGATTAATGGTGAACACGGTGGTGGTGCTGGGTTGACAGTTAACTTGATGACCTTAAAGGTTTTTAACCTTTAACATCTTTTAACCTTAACAGTTCTATGATTCAATGATTCTAATTTGATTTTATAGCTGTTTCTCTTGCCTGTATAAAGGACTCTAGCTGCAAGGAGAAGGTTCATGAGGTACAAGACTAAATACAATCCATAGGTACTGTTTCTCCTCAACCATGCCTTGCAATTATTTCTCATGCAGATGCCATAATATTAAGGAATTATACAGAGCTTTACTCCAATAACCTACATGTTAAATAATTGCTAATTAGCCTACAGAATACTCTGAACTCACTTAATCATAATGAATAATCTAACAAATAATAATCTTGAAAAGTATTTATATGCAAATATTTTAGCTACCACTTGACTATTAGTTATTTCATGTATTTTAGTTGAATTTTATGTCATACAATGAGCTGTCATCCTCACAGACATTCTCTTCTGTAATTGATTAATGTACTGATTGTGCAATTTACAGTAGTACTGCATCATGCTGTACTGGCTTTTCCATGGAATATTTGAGGTAACCTGCAGACTTATAACTTTGAGGCATATGGGGTACTTGAGCACATTGGCTCTGGTGCATGTAGGGAAAGACCCTGATCAAAGGTTATTCAATACATGAAATGGAAAAAGAAACCACTATGATTTGATTTCAAGACAGCAAACACACAATAAAAATCTGCTTGGTTTATCCATTGGTTTCACAGTATAGCAGTGCCCGTGTCTAAAAGTTAAGAGTGTGGCTATGAGTCAGCACGACGAGAGTATTTCATTAGGCATAAAAATTTCTCCCCTGCCTTCTTGGAAAGCAACACATCAGCTTAATGCTCTCCTTTGTGGCTGTCCAGATAGAATGAGGAGATGACAAGATCATCACTTATAAATATTGGTCAGGTCATAGGCAAAAAGAAGTAACTTATAGTGAAGTCAGTTTGGCATCACACATGGAAGAAATGCAAAGACCCTTTGAGGGGCACAGAGCAGCCCTTTCTTCTCAAATGGCTATACCTGGATTGCAGTTTTGTCATTTGTTGCTCAGTGATATATTTTTCTGGGAGAAAAGAGAAGTGAGGAACTCTTATCATGGACTAGAAGCATCCTTCAAATAGAACCAACACTTTTTTTCTTGCTCTTCGTGAAGGCAGAAAGAGGGAAAAGTTCCTTGTGACTTTACCAGCAGATTTTCTGTCCCTTTTTATGTAAACACTCTGTCTATCCTTCTTGATGGTATTTTTAAGTACACCATGACTTTAATTTTCTAGTGTTTTAACAACTTGTCTGGTTTTGTTTTTAACAACTTGTCTCTTAAAATGAAACCTAATTATTTTAGTAAAGAAACATATTATCAATATAAAAATAAAGTGAGCATCTGTCTACTTATCGTCAAAAACCTTCTGTGAATCTGACTGTATATTTATAAGACCAGAAGTACTCAGTGAGCACTCAGAGCAGAATAGGACAGTGAACTTTTACTGTCATTTTCCATCAGATTAATATCATGCATACTGTGAAGAAATATATAATTATTAGACCATATATTTTTCTGAATTTATATTACTTGCATTATAATCTTTAATATAGTTTTAATCGTACCTACATTTTCTTAAGTATATACACTGATATTAAAATGAAATTGTTAGTGGTTTTTTGTTTAAAAATAGTTTTATTTTAGTGTTAATCCCAACAAAAGAAGTTAGAAGTCTTCTCTTGTGGAAAAAAAAATAGCATACATAATTCTTGCTTAGTGCTATGACAGATCTGTTACTTAGTACAACATAGGGTGCATGGCTATAAATAAGTTGCAGAATGACAGTGGGTGCTGAGAAACTTTGGGGATGAGACACTGCACACACACATTCCATTTAATACCCAAATGTGTAAGTGATGCTCTGATCTGTGTCAGTGTGCTGGCAGCAGGGTCAAGCACAGATGTTGAGATCTCTCACTATGTTATCACTGTAGTTGATTAAAGGTAATAATCAGAGATTAAAACTGAAATTATATGCATCTGCAATCCCCAGATACATTAATAGCTAAGACCTTCAACATCTGATTCTTGACTTTGTCTCCAATATTTTATAATTAATCATTTTCACAATTTCTTTTGTTGTTTTTGTTGTTTTTAGACTGAATGATCTGCAACTCTTGTTTATTGTTTTAGGTGGCTTGCCTTATCTCTTGTGTATTAATTCTTGTGGTGATCTATACAATTGGACCTCTGTTGTACTGGCTTCCTATGGTAAGGTGCTTAACCTTTTTAAAGATTACGATGTCAAACATTTTCTAAGGACAGTTTCTTTCAAGGAAAGACAGTGCAACCTTTAAAACTGCTCTATTTCATTTCAGTGGCCAAAAGAATAGTAAGGGTATGATAAATCTCGAAATCATAAAGTCCAGAGGTGACAGCATAAGACATGTAGATTTTAGACATATATAGTTACATATATAGGCTATCATGTAAGAGTATAGAAGTGAATTTCTCTTCTACTTAATTTTGGCATGTAGTTTATGAAAAATATACACCCAGGTCATTGTGGATTTGTAAATTGACAAAGTGTGGTAGAAATTAATGAAGAGTCATGATATTTCTTCAGATATGCACATGATACACAATTTTACTTTTCAAATAAATTTGACACAAATTATTTTAGATAGTGATATAAGCTTAATTACAAAAAGATTATAAAGTATTCTTATATCTCTGTCATGGAATACATCTATGCTAATACTCTTTAAAGCAGTATGGCATCTTTTCACATAAGCTATATCTAGCTTTTGGTATTACAAATTAATAGTTAATTTTAACTAGAGGCATGTCAAAGCTGCTAAATACAGCTCCAAAATTATCTACAATTCTGCCATGTATGTACATGAAGTTTTAACTCAACTGTGTTTTAAACTTGCTTTGTGCTATTGTTTACATGGTGTCATGAAAGTTCTCACTTTTCAAACACAGATCCTTTTATAGCTTATTTTAACCATGCAAAGTAAGGACACTTGAAGAAGGGTACACAATATGTCCTGTTTTTTTGCTATACTTCTTCCCTACTTTCATTTGTTTTCATATGGATTATAGGTAAATTTTGACCAGTTTCCTGTAGTCTTTTCCCCCCATATTTTAAAAATACTTTTTGGTTTTTGCTTTCTTGATAATTTATTACTCTTCTAATGTGCTTTTTCAGCCCTGTCTATGCACTGTAAGTCCATTGGTTTGTACTCCATTCTTTTTTGCTCTAGATGATTTCTTCATCCATCTCCTCCTCCCTCCTGAGTCAAAGAAAAAAAAAATATTTTTTTTTTTTTGCTTCAAAATTAATGGACCTTTGCCCTAGAGGCCTTCTCTAGGGGAAGGGAAGTGAGGAAGGGGAGTTACAATTCTTCACTGCATAGAAGTTGAGTGATGATTTGCTTTTGAGTCCTTCAGACTGTGGCAGAATGTATTTGGTCTGGTGATGCGTGGAAGAGTCACGAGTAGTCCTGAGGTTTCTGTTGTTTTTCTCTCAATGAGGTAACCTGTAGATTTCCTTCACAAAAAAAAAAAAAAAAAAAAGGGGGGGGGATAGGGTGGTTGTTGCTGGCTGTCACAAGGACACCTGTGCTTATCCTATTTTCTAAACACCTATCAGTTCTTTTTATAATTTAATTATGATATTGACTGCTAAATTAAAGAAACAGCATTTGTTTTCACTAGCAACTCTGCAAATGGCTTTTGTGTTTATATCTTTGCAGTGTGTGTTAGCAAGCGTTATTGTTGTGGGCTTGAAGGGGATGCTAATGCAGTTCCGTGACTTAAAAAAATACTGGAATGTGGATAAAATAGACTGGGTAAGTAAAACTTAATCTAAGGAGGTTTTCCTGAGACCATTTGGCAAACATCTGTTAACTAAACTTTAACAGTTCTATGGCCCTAGAAAAAATAAGTGCAAGGTATTATTAATAGTACATCTGTAATATCAGTTGTATTAAAAAATAACATTTTAACAAATGATAAAGAATCAAACTTGATACTAGAGATGTGTATACAGACAGATCAAGTTAACCTGAGCGAGTATGTGTCTAATTTTTATGTATTTTCTAACTATTTAGCGTGCTTTTGCTATTGTGACATAATTGAAGAGATTTTGGTATCATCATCCGCTGGGAATAGGGAATGACCACATAGGTCAAACAGAACTGGAAACACTAGTGATGCAGAAAGATAAATATTGAGGGGTGCTGTAAGTAAATGGTCTTAACTCTTTCAGATTTTGCAGAAATCTATTCTATCTGCTGTTTAATATACTGAAAGATTCTGCACTATGAGAGGAGGAATACATCAGAAAAAGTAGATAGGTGAAAGTAGTATGAAAATCTAGTTTAATGCAAAGTCTAAGTAGTCTGAGAGAATTCACACAGAATTCCAAGCAAATAGTAAAGATGAATCCATGTGTAAGAAGACTCCTGGATTTCTCTTCTGTGGGAGATGTTGGGTGTAATGGCCAATTAGTGGAACTAAAATTTCTATGCACTTACATAAATGCATACATGCTGATGTCTCATATGTTTGAGTTAACAATATTCAGAAAGGTATTTTGGCCACATAGTCCTTTTCTGTGGTGGGACATACAGGTAATTGGAGTTAATACTGGACTTTTTTTAATCCACCAGTTACTTGGCATTCTATAGCAATAATGGTTAAGTCTAGAAAGAATAAATTTTTTTTTTTTAATTAGGGTACTGGGTTTTAGTATGGGAAACAGAACTGAGTAAACTGCATCAAGTTCGACTGTGAGATTTTTTGCACTTGGTTGCAGAAAACTAGAGGTTCAGGAAACGGTTTTTGGGGAGTTTCTTTTGTATTAGCCAGAAGAAAAGCTCTATCTTCCCTGAAATATTTTATTCCTCAAGCAGTACAATTCTGAAAATATTTTATATCTCTTGTTTTGTATTTGATCTTCAGGTTAATCCATATTGCCAATGGACAGAAATTATGGATGATGTGGATCAAGAATTCTTTTGGGAACAATGGACTTAAAAACATTGATAGTTATGGGAGAGACATATATCTTCTCCATCAGTTCATTGAGATAATAAGTAGTTACATTTTCCAGTAGGATATTCTGGAATCTCACTAGATTTGACATGTCTTCACAGATAGACTAACCTGATGGATTTTTGCTTTTCTGGTTTTGGCAGAAAAGGTTGTGTGAATAGTTAGTTATTACATCTCTGACATCTGTCATCATTTCTAAGAGAGGTTATTGAACGGGGGAGTTTGTTGCGTTCATCTTTTTGACTAAACATACTTGAGCAATGATTTATATTCAAGTAGTTTTACCATCAGTCCTTAGCTTGACAGGATAAATCACCTTGCCTTAAATAGCATAGTTTAAAGTAAGGCTATAAACATTGATCTTGCATTGCTGCCTGCTCTGAGGAGCCCCACAAAGGCCAGTGATTTGTGTAACTACACTGGTGTTATTTTGACCTGAAAGGATTCACCCCAGTAATTGACAGAACATTGGAAATGAATCTTTCCATCACCCAGGTTATCCAAAGTGTTTTGAAGATAGAAACCCTAACAAAACATTTGGAAATGATTAGCAGTTGTCCTTTCTGGAGCTGATTCTTTGAAGGGTGTGTGTCATGTAGCACTGAAGTCAGGTTTGTTTTGGTTATAGGTCTGGCAAATGATTGTGCACGGAAGTAGAATATTATGAAGTTTGTTACCCTGTTTCTTCTCACTTCTTTAAGCATCTCATTAAATGCAAATGGGATGAATAATAATTTGTTGATTAGCTCTCTATAAACATAATACTTTTAAATATAGAAGGTATGATATTGTTCAAGGGTTGGAGTTGAGGAAATTCATTGGTTCCTTGAATCACAGGATATTCTGTGTTTCTATGAAATCTCTTCTTTCAGCCATGGGTGGCTTTTTCTTTCAGATTTACATCCCGCCTCTCAAATCACATTTGATTACTTTTCAGCTGCTACCCCACTGTCCTTGTTCCAGAGGTTTCTTTCCTGCCATTTGAATTTCAAATGTCTCCTGCTTCAGTTAAGGTCTTCTGTCAGTCCCTACACCTTGGTTGGATGACTTCAACAATCTCAGATTAATAATTGCATTATTCCACTACATAAGTTATATGCATAACTGAGAGTGATTTGTCTTAATCTTTTTCTCCGCTTTTTTTGAGAACAGCCAGGAAGCTAATCTGGCCTTGTCCATAAATACATCTCACTTCTCAGGTCCTCAGGTCAAAAGATGATTTCCTTGTCCTTCCTGTAAGCCTAACTTCTTATGCAGGCCAACTTGACTAACTTGCTGTTTTTATTCTCCAGCTTGACAGTGCTGGTGATACTAGTGATACTCTCCTAGTATTACTAAAAAGGCCAGTGAAGTTCTTGTTAACTTTTGATTTTAAGGCTCAGGATCACAGATAAGCTGCCTTTTAAGATGGGCAAAAATAACTGCCTGGCAATGGACTGCTAAAGAAAAATGTTATCTTTGTCGTTAACAGTTGGACTTGAAAGTGGACTTGAAAGATGGGGGAAAAATATTTTAGAAGGTGATGTTTCTAAGTGAAAAATTATAACAGAATAAGGATAGTTTTCATGAGTTAATTATATAGCAGGGATTTGAGAAGTTCAGCAATGGCATACTCTGGCATTTAAAGAGAAAAAAATATTTTAAAGTTGCACATATGTCTTGACCAGAAAATTACTACAGCTGAGACAAAGACAGGTTGTAAGCCTGACTTTTAAAGCAGGAAGAATGGCTAGAATTTATGGTAAAAATTCCACATTCCCAACATGGTGTTGTGATGAGAGACAGTTAATGGATGCATGAATTGTAATTGTATGCACATATATTAATATTAAAGGATGTAAGGAATGCTACTAATTCAGCAATTAAAGTAGATCCAAGAATGAGGGTCTCATTTTTGACTAGTATCCTCCAAGATCTTGCCATTGTGAATTTCTGAGACACCCTGTCAATCTGTTTTGTCAAAATATTTAGAGAGGCCTTAGAGAGAGTCTTCCCTGAAATCTGGATCTCATTAGTGCATTTTCTTGGGGTCTTTTAGAACTTCTTCAGATACTATCCTCAGGAGGAAAATGGCCTTTTAAATTTGTTCATCACACATGGATCCTGATTCATGAGAGGGCTCTGAGAGTTCTCAGGGCTTTGCTATATAAACAATTTTCTACAAAGTATGAAACCATCTCTTCTGTGAGAATAATTTTACATCAGTGACTCTATTTTATGGCATCCTAGGGAGATTTTTCTATTTTTCCTGCATTAGTGAGTATGCTAGTGTGAGTTATATTACTTATGCTGTAGTTGGTATGAAAGAACTACCACACCACTTCAGTATCATTAAGGATCATTTAGGGTGGAAAAGATCTTTTGTCGTAGTTTGACACAGAAGTGAATTTTTTCTAGGAAGTTGGGTCAAACTAATCAGTGGTCAAGTTTAGATATTGGCACCTGGAATGACCACTGAAAGTATGGACACGCCTCTGAGAATACAGGGGGTTAAAAGCAAGAACTCCCAGGAGAACTCTCTCTTTTGGTTCCGGTCGTCAGAGAGTGCAGACCTCCCCTGCCCGGCCTTAGGCTGGGTGGGGGAGGGGAAGCCACGCGGCCTTGTCTAGGTAGGCCGAGGGGCTGGGGGTCTGGAACCGAGCCAGCTCCTGTGGACGGAAGGGTGGAGAGAAGCGGAGATGCCTTTGTTCCCCCTCCCCCCCCCTCAAGAGGGAAAGAGACAGAGAACCTGGCGGCACTTGGAAATTTGCCGGCAGAAGAGAAAGAGAAAGGGGGGGATGTCCAGCGTGGGAGGCGGAACACTAGACTGAGATATCAGCTGTCTAGGAAGTTTGAACGTTTAACCTTTTCTAAGAAATGAGGGCTTTTTAAAAGTATTACTCTTCCTTAATTTGTAGTAGAAGAGAGATAATCCGGGACTTGAGATGTTAGAAGAAGAAATATTTAAGTGAGAGGAGATAATGAAGTAGCTTTTGGCTAAACTTTTCTTGTTAGCCATGGACTGAACCAAAATCTCCTGCAATAGAGACGGCATTTTAGAGAGATGCAGTGGTGACCCAGGGAGACCTGTTTCAGCTTTGAACAGCACAAGAATAGCGAGAAACGAAGAAAGCTAAAGAGAGAATGGTGATACTCTCTGTCTTCAAGAAGAAGATAAGTCCTGTTTTTAGACCCCTCGGCGCCAGGGGAAAATGGGGGGGACAGTAGTCCCAAGATGAAAAACTGAACTGTTATATCTTTAAGTCCGTAGCAAAGCATCCTTAAAGGAGCCCTATGAGCAGTCTATCCATGCACGGTAGTGAGAGCACTGTGACATAGAATAGAGAGTGTCACAGTGGCAGATTTTTTTTTTTTCCCGGGCGGTTGCCATGTGTAACAGGGAAACACAGGGGGGCAGCTGTGTTTCCTGGGGAGTCTGTAGTGCAAGAGAGACTTCTCTCTCCCTTGATAGTTTAAGTATAGATTACCTGAAAAGTAGTAATTTGATCAAGAATCCCGGGTGATGTTTCATGGCTGAGTGTTTTTAAAAATTAGGAAGAGGAAAGGTGTTTTAAAAGGTCTTCATCCTAGATTTAGTTTATGTGTTTTCTATATTAGTAGTAGTTTAATAAAGTTTTTTTTTCCCTTTGTTATTAAGCTTAAGCCTGCTCTGCTCTGTTCCTGATAACATCTCACAGCATTTATTTAAAGAAAGTAAATTTTCATAAAGACGCTAGCATTGCGCCAGTGTCCAACCATGACACCTTTAAAGACCATCTAGTCCAACTGTTAACCCAACACTGCCAAGTCTACTCCTAAACCATGTCCCTAAGTGCATTAGGCAGTTCCTGCTCTATGGCTGTGGTGGGCTTCACTTGAATGCCAAGTTTTGATGAAGGGTGTGGTGAGGATGAATGCACACATTAGACATTTGTCTGCAGAAGGATGTGGGATCATGGCCATGTCACTCAGTCCTTTGAGCCAGAGCCTCCTCCAGGACTCCAGCATCTTCTGCTGAGACAGTTTTGGAATGAGCAGGACTTTAATGGGATTCTTCATTTGGCTATATGCTGGAGGGCCTCTATTTGAGCAGCTCATCACAGCCTCACATTACAGATAGCACAGAACGGGTCAGCTGAGACATGTTCATCTCTTCCTCCTTTAAGCAACAGCATAACCAGGTAGGAGTTAGATGAACTGCATCCTAAATTTTACTCATTCTGATAATCAAATTCATTGATTATAGGAGGAAACTAGACAGCTGTGTTGCAGATAGTTACGTGCAAGTAACAGGCAATAGCTGATCATCTCCTCAGTTTGCAATGAAACAAGGGAAGTGCATCATCTGGTTTCAAACTGGGACAGAAACACTTATTATCACCATACCTTAGCATTGCATTGTTTAGCCATAGGTTCAGAAAGCATTCTGCAAGTTGTTTATATGATTTTTTTCCTACCAAATGCTGATTTTAGGCTGTCATCAATGATGGATAATTAGACTCTATGAAATGGAAAGTCTAGAGGAGGCAGCTGCTATACACAGTCACTGTACCTCTCAGTGCTTCTGATACTTTTTGATACGTACAGGAGTTGACATAAATCTATTTCTTCTGCTTGTTTCTTTTCTCCCTCTTTAGAGTTTTTCTTTAAATTAGTACAGTACTTTGAAGGTGGATTTTGTTTTGATTTTTTGATATTAACATGTGCCTATAACACATTATTGCTAAGATTTGAAGATTGATTAGATTCTGTCTGTCCTGGAGTTTGCAATAACCATATTGAAGTAAGCTGCCAAGGAAAACTTTGATATTTTTATCACTTCTATGTTGAACTTTGCAATAAACTGTGAATTAAAAAAAAAAGTCTATCAGATCAACATAACTTCTTTCTACAAATTTGATGCTACCCTAATTAAAGAAGAACTGATTCCAGGCCAATACAAAGCACTGAAAGGGTGATTGATTAATGAGAGTATGATTGTTTTGACTCAGCCTCTACAACAATGGCAATCTCTGATTACAGTTAAGATGTAAGGTATTAGGCTGCTGGAGAGGCACTTAGCTAGTTTTCTCAGTAGTCAGCAGTACTTAAACATTTCTGGCTTTGATTCTTCCTATGCAGACTTTGTATTGTGGTTTTATGCTGTTTTCTTCTGAGACATAAGAATTTTGCAGGTCTGCAGCAGTGATTTAGTTAGATGTGATGAGGTTCAGGTCTGCAGCTGAACTGGATTGCACTGGAGTGGATTCAGGTGTTGTCAAGGGTTCAGCCTTATTACAATAGTCTAATTCTTGATCTCATTGATTTTCAAGTTTTTAGTAGTTCTGTTAGCCTTTTCACATCCAGGTGAATATCTTTATAAATATATATTTGATTTATAAATCTTAGCATTACTTTCTTATTCATTAATCAGAACTCAATATCTGTTGCTTATAAAGGTGGTCTTTGCAAATATGTGCACAACAATTTGTTTAAGATGTAATGTTAAAATACAACTAGTGATTGAGGACAATTTCAGAGGATGAGCTACTTCCTTACCTAGCAGCCCTCCTGTTGAAGAAACTGAAAAGTCTTTTGCGTTAGTTATGAATCTTGAAGATGAGGGAGGAAAAGGTTTCTTGACAAAGTCATGTAACACTCTGTCCTCTGTGAAGCACAAGCTAGTATGGTATGACTTACACTTAATATAATTCATAAAATAACAGTTCTGAAATCTGCTCAAGCAAAATTCCTGTGGTTGGGCTGAAAGTATTCTATTGTCTCTGGCTTTCGTGAGTTAAGTGAAAGCATCAGAAAAGATAATCTTAAAAATGATTGTGCCATTGTAATGTGATCTGTTATTCTGCAAACATGAACAAGCAGCACTGTAATTCTTGAAATGGGCACCTGTGGTGATCAGTATATCCAGAGGAGTGAAAATACTTTCCATTCTTTTTTAACACCTTTTATATAAAGATTAAATGGCAGTCTTTGCTTAAGGCTCCCTCAAGGAAAGAAAGATGTGCTTTATTATACCAATTAGGTTGGTATAAGAAATTGCATAATTTGTACTTCTTTTAATTGTAAAATCTGCATGTCTCTTAGCTGTACACATCATTGTAGTATGGAAAGAAAAGTGATAATTTCTGGTAAGAAAATAATTAAGGAAAATTTGAAATGTGAAAGTTTTGTAAAGTTTTTTAAAATTTCTTTTTAAAGTGACTTAGGTTCGGATATGCTTCTGAGTATTTTTTAAATTTGTATTTTAAATTAATCCAAAGTTTAAGTAATCAAATATTGAAAGATGTGGAAGTAATATGAAATCTCACCATTTCCATTGTAAGGAATTAATTCCCCAGTAATTTTTATTTGTCATGCAGTTGTTTTAGTCAGCTGTACTCTGATAAAAAACACCATTTTTAATCAGCCTCCTTGCCAATCATAATTCCCACTTGTATGATTAGTGGAAGGAAAGCTCTCTGTATGTGACCTCATTAGGGCACCTCATTATGTGAAAGGAAAGGAGGATTTAAAATCTACACAGCGAAGAAAGTGAGGTGAATTTGCTATGTGAAAAATAAAATACATGTTTTCCAAAACAACTGAGTTTATTCTGACTTAAGCTGTTAGCAGAAGTACAAATTAATAGAAGAAATAGAATACTGTTTTAAGTAACCCTGGAAGGAATCTCTGTGAGCACTGGGATGAGTTGTGCCATGCTGCATGTGGTCCCCCATGGGGAGGCGTTACTTTAATTGTTAAATCAGTCTTCAGTATTTGCCAGTTCAACGAACCAAATGTTCACATCTGAGAAACTACCTTAGTTCTAAAAATCTTTATTTCTGATTCATAAAACGCACATTGCTATAAAATTTGAAACTAATCACTTCTTTTTGTTCCCCTCCGAAAGAGCATCTGGGTTAGTACCTACGTGTTTACAATATGCTTTGCTGCTAATGTGGGACTGTTGTACGGCGTTGCCTGCACTATAGCAATCGTGATTTTCCGCTTTCCCAGGTAAGAAACAATTTATTGAAATGTTCCACTAGCACTTCATTATGTATTCATTCTGCATATTGCTTCACAGTCAGGATAGACATATGGTATGCTAAGTTTAACAACAAAACTTCAGTTTTTTAGTTGCAGAAAATTGCAAGATAAGACAATTCAAAAGTAAAAGTCACATCTGTCCATTTACTGTAGACTACGGAATCTCTAAAACATTTTATAAAATGGCATTATTTTGTGATTTCTCTTGTTATTACACATCTGTAGGATTCATTATGTGAAGGTAGCATAAAATCAACTGGAAGATTAATGATATTTATTTCCATTAGATATTTATTTGCTCCTTAAGGAAAACTATGTCTGGCAAGCTTTAGTAACTGAGAGCCTTTATAAACTCCTAGGTACTATGTTGCACAGGAGTTGGTAGTCGACAATGCACTACTAATATAGTTTAATGAAACATAACTGTACAACTATTCTAATGTCTAACAAAAAGTGTAAGTTCTGTGTATGACTTAGAAAAGTCAGGACAAATAAAACAGAGCAATCAGAATTTGTTTTTTGGTTTGTTTTTTTTTTTTTTAAATATATTAGAGTTTCCTCTTTGGACCATGTGTAAAAGGAAATATAGCTGAGGTTCATGATTTGTGCTATAGAATTAATTCACAGCTCACCAGTCCTGAAAATGACTTGCTGCTTGTATGCAGTTGTTTACATGAACATTGAATCCCGCTGAAATTAAGCACAATATAGACAGCTTGATTAAATGCTTGTTAAAGTTAATGGTGTTAGACATTTGTGCACAGCTCTATTCTTATTGAATAAGTTGCAGAACCAGCATGAAAATAGTTCAAAATTTCTAGGCAGTTAAAAATGATGGGAGATTGCTTCTGCTTGAATCAACCAGTACTTTTTAATAACATTGTGCTACTCAGCAAACTAAAATTTTGTTAAATTCTGTAGTAAAGCAAAAGGCAAGTTTTCATGTTGTTTTTGTATTGAGCCTGGATGTTAGAGGTTCTCCAACAGCAGAAAGGGATGTATATCTAACACAAAAGAGCCTAATCTAGTGGAGACCTCAGTCTGAACCTGTACTTATTAATGTAAATAAGACTCTTCCCCGTGATCTCTGTGTTCTTCAGTAAAGCTGCACATGATTGTCCATACCATCTAAAGGCATTGAACAAGGCAGCAGCCTTAAAACTGGCACGGCACAGATGGAGTTAACAAGATAACGTGTAGTAAGCCATGCAGTCATGAGCAGAAGTTTTAGCAGAAGTGAAGCAAGGAAAATACCATAGATTATTTATTGTAAAGTTTCTGTTCAGATGTCAGGGTACTGGATGTGGTACATATTATGTATTAGAATATATTAAAACCAGCAGCAGCTACAGCTTCATTTATGCAAAGATGAAAGAACAGCTGATGTTTGCAAGGCTCATTTATCTGGCCCCCAATACCTGCAAATGCTCCTAGTATATTGGTGCATCTGTCTCAGAGGATAGATAGTTCCATAGTCTTCTGCAGTTAAATGTGTTCCTGTAAATGACATGTTGAATCAGAAGATCCTAACACTGAACTCCCTTTCCAAGGCAATATTCTCTTTTCTCTGTGTAGAGAGCATAGGAATACTGGTACTTTCCAGTAAGTCCCCTATTCTGATAGCTAGGGTGCAATGTTCTGCTTCATCATGTAAAGATGTGTCAATTTCAATGACAAATAAAATATCTTTGTTTTTCATGACCCACACCTATTCTACATATTTATTTTCCCTTTCCTTACAATATGATTTTTCAGGTAAAAAATATGAATTAAACTTCTTTACTTTTGAAGATATAGATTATATGTGAGCTACCTTGACTTGAAAGCAGCTCTGGCCAGGAAATGAAAATTAAAATTAAGATATTCTTCACAAGAAAATTTAATTATTCCTATTTTCAAAGTGATATCACAATTCTAAAATGAGCTTTTTACTCTTGAAGAGGATGATTACAAAAGAAAAGGTCTGTAATCACAAAAATACTCACAGATCACATTGTGGGGCCTTTAAACTGCTATGCTGTAGCTTGGGGTGTGTGTCTTTTTGTTTCTGCTCGAGGCTACTAATGATTAACTGTACAGATTTTTCTCTATATATTGATTACAGAGCAAAGACACTGAACTTGAAAAATATGAAAGAAGTGGAATATAAATACAAAGCAGAAGATAATTGTGTAAGTTAATTTATTTATTTACTTTTTGCTTGTGTGTGTGTTTCACTAAATCAGATTTGTTTGTTTTCTCTAGTTAGTTACCAGATTGTAATAGGGAAGTCAAGGGAATGCTTTTATGATATGACCACTTGAAATCTAAAGCCAGGATAATATAATAATATTATAGTTGGCCATCAGAAACTGGAATATTTTCATGGTTCTGCTGCTTGTCTGCAAAGTGAAGTTAGGCAAGTCCTCTTAGATTTATTTATCTTAGTTTATTTGTCATTTTTAGTTATGAATTGCTCTTTCTCAACATTTCCTAATTCCTAAATTTAAGGAAATATCTTGCCAGGAATGGCAAGGGTAATCTGAGCAGACAATAGCAATCCCTATATTACTATCACTTTTCCTAAAAGTCCTTTGGTATTTTTATCATCTCCAATCTCTTTTCTGAAACCATTTCTATCACCAACCCCTTGTGACCAGATTGTCCCAGAGGATACCATGAGGCTGGGCAAAGAGAGGCAGCACCACAAAATTGTTACAGACTCCTTCACAAATTCATCACCCTGTGCACATGAAAAATGGATGGAAGAATTTCTTCCAAAGACTGTGCCTTCTAAATTTGGCTTCTTACAAACTTAAATCAACCAGTCAGATTCTTTTGGTTATTTTCATTACAATTACTGTCAAAGTTGCTTTTTGCTCAGGTCTATGGTAAGAAGAGAAGGGTAATGACTCAGAGAGGTGAACTCCTTCCTCCAAGATGAAATGGTGGGTCAACAGCCAAGAGAGAAGTAGAACCATGTGTCCTTTCAGCACAGAGCTCCATCACTAGGACATCCTGCCTTCTCCACTGTGGCAGTTTCTCCTATGTCCTTTTTATCTTCCTAGCGCTGGTGAAGGGTGTTACGTATCAGTAAACTACATGCTCAGCAGCTAGTGCTTCACCATTAAGCAGACCTTCTTTAAAGAATTTATTATTTCTGGCAAATGTCTTCCATCATAGCTACCTTGGGCTAAAAATCTGAACTTCCAAGGGCTCAAGGGCATTTACTGTTTTGGCATGCTGAGAAATGCTGGAATATGAAAGGTACATAAGAATGGGGAGGACTCTGAAATGGGAATTAAAAACACTGTTGTTGAGGCTGGACCAGCTGTCAATTATTATATCATTTTTCATTCTTAATAAAAATGTTGGAGTAACTTTGTCAGAGACGGATAACCAAAATTTGATTTGCCTGCTATTTTTCATATCGATTCATGAAGTACTTAGTACAAATACCTATATATTTTTTTTAAGCTTACTGGTCCCCTGCTTTTTTTCCCCCTAATTCAGTAAGATTAACACCAGTAACCTAATAACAAACTAATGTCTGCAGACAGTGGGGAAAATAACATTATGTTAGAGAAGCAAATTGCTCAAGAGCTATTACACAAAACAAAGAAGGAAAATATGTCTTTAATTGAATTTAGAGTCACTGGGTTGCAGCAGGCATTTAGGGTAATTTTTAATGTATGAATGTTAGACTGATCCAAGTTTCCCTAGTAAGTAACAGATTAGACATAAACAACAGGACTTTTAAACATGAAAATATGTAAGCTTAATGATCTACCCTGCCATTAAGGTCTGTGGATTTATAGGGGTTATTTCATCAATAAGAGAAAAGACACTTTAATGTGGAAAAAATCAAAGGGTATTTAGAAGCTTATGTGAAACACATTTCATCGCAGGCGTTCACTGGCACTGAACTCCTGTACCCCAGCAGAGCCAGAGCTGTGCGGAGTGCCCAGGGCAACCGCCCAGGGCCTTCTGAGTGGTGGCAGGAACAGACACGTGAGATAAATTTCCTGCTTTTTTAACAAGGACATAACAAAGAGGAAGTTCATTTTTCTCTGAACAGTTCTTGCTAACAAAGAGGCAAACTAGAGCCAGGAATAACTGGCTGGTCAAATATAGGCACAGTTGATCTTGTCCATTCTGGACAAAAATTATACCTAAGTCTGCCATCTGCCTGATCTGGCCTTATGATTTGAGCCTTTCAAGTTTTGGACCTTGTACTTATGGAAGCTTGATCATCACAGGATTTGATCTTTGCACATCAGTCTTCCTTTTTTTCTTATGTTTTATCTTCTACTTTGCCATGGCACTGAAGTGTCCACTTGTCTCCACACCAAGCTGTGTATTGCATCATTTTTGTGGGAGTCTGTGGGATGTCAGAGCATTTCTCCATTCAAGCATATACCATCCTTTGTTTTGCCCTTATTTTAGAGCTCTATTCCATACAAATTGAGACATTTTAACACGTGTCTGACTGTGGCAAAACTCAACTGTGGTATTTACTGCAATCACATCTATAGGTAAATTGCACAAAGTCCCTACACATAGTCTGGGGTTCTTTGCCTCAATTCGGGATGTTTGAAATATTTCCTTTATTTCATGGTCACTGTGGTGGTGTCTGAGAGATCATCTCATTCCCAGAAGTCTAAACAGCAGTCTACAATAAGGAGATAGTTTATGTGGTTTGTGGTGAGATTTCTGTTACTGTTTTGCTTGAAAGTCTGTTGGGAAAACTGCATGTCTCCAATGCAATCCCAAACAATTTTTAACTACCTAAAAAATGGTCTGTGTCAGCTCCACTTACTTGTGTTTGACTGTGACCTTGTCACATGACTTTTGTTAGGAAGAAAGAGAATATTTTTTGACCTATATTCTCTTGCAAATTCTTGATTTTTGCTTCCATTGTCATACAACCTGTGAAAGATTGGGAGTTCAGTAAAAGCAACTTCTGCAGAAGTTCCCCTACAAAACCAGTCTTTAAGCATGTCTTGCTGCTGTCCAATATATTTATATATAAATATTAATTTTCTTACTGGGTTTTGAAGATGTTTTATATGTACACCTTGAGAGTGAGAGAAACAGCACTTGTTTTGTGCAAAATATCTCCCACTTATACCTGGGGGTTTCTGAACATTATCTGGTGTCCTTCCAAAATTGTTCTGCTGTGTAACATTTATGTTTTGAGCTCCACAGTCTGACTGGAAGTGCTGGTAAACTGGTTGTAGCTTATTCAGTGAAGTGCAGAGACAGGTTCAAGGCCAATGGAGAGTTCTCATGTAGATTATTGTGTTGGTTGTAGAAATGTGCTGGTAAAGCTTTAAATGTGCCACTCAGGGTTGATCTGGATCCACTAAGTATTCTCATGGAGAACTATCTCTGTATTAAGGTCATGTTCAGATGATCAAGATGAATATTGCCGGCTTTCCCCAAACCACCTGCAGTGTTTGCCCTAAATCCTTGTGTACTTTTATCAAGATGTGTTTGTCTAATAAAATGTATTCCCTGTCTGCAAATGTTACCTTGCCTATGCTTGGGGATCACACCAACTGAAATATAAAGTGCTATTATAATTGTTAGCTAATAGTTCTTAGTATTATACCTCATAATGTGTATGCTTTTTTCATGCTAAATACTATTATAGATAATTTTTGTTATATATTACTTGTATTTCCATTCTTACTTCAGTTATGTGTGAAGGCTGATCAATAGACTTATCTGTTAAGTCATTCCCACAATCCAAATACAGTTATTTTCAGGATTTTTAAAGAAATTAGTATGGGGTTTGTTCTTCAAATCCAAGATGAACTTTTCAGTATTATGTTTTATTTCATTCCCCAGGAATCACTAAAACAGGTAAAAATAGTTTCAGTCAACAGCCCATTAGTCTTTTTGAATGCCAGAAAATTTCACGCTGACCTGTTAAAGATAATCCAGAAGAATGGCATGAACAGCCAGGTATGTGATATTGTAAACAAAAGGTGGGATGTGCTTTACACTTCAGTAATCACTGTGACTGGGTTGAAGATTGTGTTTGCTTTCCTCGCATTTCTCAGAGAATTCAATCAGATACTGAAACATGTATAAAAAATAACATAAAAAATTATTCATTTAGAATAAAGCTAATCCTAATTTTAATCAGATTCAATATGGATTATTTTCATATTATTACTTGAGAATACTATCTCTTGCATTTCTGCATGTGATTCTGTAAGAGACATTAAAGCACTGATCCAAAACTCAAAAATTTCTAGAAGAACTTCCATAAGATCAGGTGATATAAGGCTGGGATTTTAGAAAGACAATGAGTAGCTACAAATATGCTTGAGTAAAATGTGATTTTTTTTTTTTTTTTTTTTCTGGAGATAAGTCCATGAGAGATGGACACTTCATTTCTATCTATAAATAATTTTTGGAGAATTAGGAAGAAAGTAGCTCCTTTTTTTTTTCTCAACGGTATTGTTTCTTTTTCCTCTTTTGCACTGATCATATTAGAGAAATAAACGGTATACAAATTACGTATATCACATTTTTTGAGAGTATCCCTGTAAGTATAGCATTTTCCAAGTTCATCTGCACATAACTACTGCAACTTCTTGCAACACTTCCAAAAAGGGAAAAGATAAATTATCATTTTTCTATCAGTACCATTAAGATATTCCGATAGGATAACAATGCTTACTGTAGACAATTTCATCCAGTTTGGCAAATTGAGCTGAGAAAATCCCAGCTGTGTCTTAGATGGGTTGTTAAGACAGCAACATGTGTCTACCACCTCTGCTGTCCCTTGACAAAGAGTTATGCTACCCATATGGTATAAATTTAGCTCAGAAAATGTGATGCTTTTTTCCCTTGGTTTTGCTAGGCTGTCTGATTTGGCTTAGTATGATAAAAAGCCTCCAAGCAGAGAAAAATTACTTAGGATTTGCATGGAATTAATTTGAGTCAATTTAATAAGTTAATTTGTACGTTACTTATAAAGGAGATTTTATCCTTTGTCTCTTCTGTAAGGTACTCAGCAGTACAGCTGCCTGAAACACTGTGCTTTTTTCTTTAATTTTTTTTTTGTTGAGTAAATGTCTTTCTGTAGCACATAATGGGTGTGAAAAAAAATGCAGTTTCACTTTTGCTTCTGTGATTTGTTTCTGGTTTTAACTCATGTTTCTACTGAGAACGTGCATATTGGAATAACTATTATAAAAATTATCCAGATAAATGTAATTATTTAATAAATTTATACATCAAAAAATGCTCTTACTAAAATATAAGCATAGCAGATGAGATTGCAGCATGTAGAAAATTAATCAAAAGTTAATATTATAAAATCACTGCCAAGAATTTTTCTTGTCAAGAACATTTTTCCCATCTTTTGACCACTTCTTAACCAGCCCCCACTTCCCCAAAAGCACTGTGTCCAAAATATGCTTTCTAGTGAATCCAAACTTGACAGAGACTGAGTCAGCTAAAAAAGAAATGCAAAATATCAGTTTGAGTATCTATCTCAGTATTCTTCTAAAGGTATACCAGATAATATTATATATCCAATAGGCTATTGCATAGGACATGATTTTGGAGAGAAAGAGTTAACTTTGGTACTGAGAAAGAGAATTCTTATGTAGTGCATTGATTTTTCTCTTGTTACTGTGCAATGGACTGGTTTTCCTTGGTATGTTGATCATTTATTGCTCTTATTTCAGTGTGAGCAGAACACATTGCTCTGTTCATTTTCCAATGGAAGTTGCCATGGTGAGTTTATTATCTACAAATGGTGTTAAAAACAGTGTGGATGTAAGTGTGCAAAATAGTTCCACATTTTTCTATATATTTCTAAGTGCACACAAGTTTTATGGAAATAAATATGTTCAGTTAGACCAAACATTCAATGAAGCATGAATGCTAAACAGTGTTAAATTATGCTAACCTTGGCCTAGTAAGTCCAGTTATTCATTCTGGTTATGACTGACTTTTTAAGATTTCAAAGGCAGGGAACCCCTTGAAAATGCCTTTTCTACAGGAGTGGAAGGTTCTAGTAGAAATCTCATTGCCCATCACACGGGGGTTGGAACTAGATGATTTAAAGTCCCTTCCAACCCAAACCATCCTCTGATTGTGTCCCTGCTCATTGGACTGGAATGTGTGTGTGTGTAAAGAGACAGGTACGCAGTGGGGGAAACACTTCCTGTATTGCTTCAGACCAGGCTGAAGAGACTGAAGGCTCTGGTCTTGGGTGTTTTTGCATGCCGAGTTGAATATTAGTATGAAAAAGTGAAAATAAGATTATAACTGTGTTAAATCTTTGGGATCTTTAAAGCCACATAGGAGAAAATCTCAGAAAATGTCAACTGAACTGTTAATGACACGATAACCACCAATATTATACAATATATAATAAAAACCCCTAGAGATTTTCTTTCAATTAAGGATTAAGCTGGAAACTCCACTCTCTCCACATTTGTAACACTTAAATCAAGCCAGAGCATATACATTCGCATGGGAGAGCTGCAGCAACCTTTTGCAGTGGATACTTTATACAGATGACTCCATTGTGGATAGAATTAAAAGAGTGTTTATTTAAAACACGTATAAGCATTTAGGCTGCAGTAGAAAATCTGATTTGGAGGCTGTTCTCTGAATGTTTGAATTTGTCAACTAGATTCAGGACATTTTTATGGTACTACAGTGTTTAGTTGACTTGGGGGTGACAGAGTGCTCTGCAGTAGTATAGCAACTTATGAAAATGGTTATTGAAGATGATATTGTATTTTACTGACTATATTATAGCATCTTATACTTCAGAAGATCATACCAGCACATATTTCTGTCATCTTGAAGATGAACTGTTTTTTCATGTTACAAAACTGACAAAACACACAAGACCTCTTTTCTGAATGCCTAAGTCCTGCCTTGAGGACTTCAATGCTGTCATTACTTATATCAACCACTTATGGTGATTCTTCATGGCGTCTTTTAAACAACAAACAGAGAAAAAAGAAAAATCCCTTAAAAGAGAAAAGCAAAATTCTGAACTTACATTTTCAAGGACGGGAGCATGAGGACACAGTCCTTAAGCCTTATGGCAGCTGTTCAGGAAAACATGGACATTTATGTCTTTGTCAGAATCTTTTCTTTCTCCCTTTGGGTAATACTGTCTGTATCAGTACCAAATGAAACGGCTGCTCTTGCTTATGCCACTGATCTAAAGAGGGTGCAAGTCTTTACGTATCCCCCCATTTAGAGGCCAGGCAGCCTCTACTGCAATTCAGGATGCAGCAGGGAATTATTACAGTGAGCCTGGGAGATCACATGAACCCTTTCAGGGTTTCTATCACAGTAATTTTCAGCAGGTTCCCTTTAAAATTCTATATATTTGTTTGTATGTATCTATTAATGTATGTTGGACAGTACAGAGACAGTAAATGTCTCGAGATGCAAGTCCAAAAGTCTTTGCTCTCAGACTACTGTTGGGAAGGAATTACCAGTATTATAAATTTGCATCATGGGGAAATTCCAAGTCCCCTCAATAGTTTAAATTTTACCTCTGCTCTGCCAAAGCCATTTAGCTCAACTCATTTTTACAATTAGAATTCCATTCCTTCATATTTTTCTTTTTTTTTTTCAGTTGTGTGCATCATGATAACAAACATTTGTTCACAGAACAATGTAAATAAGATGTGAATTATTTTCTAGTTTTCCCTTTATGAAAGCCAGGAATGTGCTAGCTCAGGGTACATTTAGAACAGAGTATGTTTTGATTAAACACAAGATGGCCTGAGGTTGAAGAATAAGTATAAGAACTTTGCAAATCTTACGAACACAATTTTCTTCTCCAGCATCATTATGCAATTGTGTATTAAAAAATTATCCAAGCAAAACCAGCATAGTAAAACCTTAGGAAAATTAAATACTCCACTTTACATATATTTCTTCCTTATGGGTGAATATTAAGTTAAGCCATAGGCAGGTATTTAGGGCCTATGGAAATCAGTGTCATATCAGAACTTAAAAATAGATATATTTTCTGTTTATACCATGAAAAATCTTCCAAAGAATAGAAGAGGACTCAATGAGAAATTCAAATTTGAAGAAACAATTGCTTAATTCTTGACACACTATTGCCTAAAACATCTCAATTAATATATTCTGTCTGTCATCACTTCTTTCCATTGCCCTAAAGGTTCTTCATTTGTTCTTCTAAAGTATGGCACGTGCTTGCCTGATACCCCAGCACGTAACAATAAAAATTTTATTGTGATAATTTGGGCTTATTTTGTTGAGCTATCATCATTCTTATACCCATTTCTTGAGTGCTGTCCTTTAATTAAAGGTTTTCATTTATCAAATGTGTAGGTGAGTTGGTGCAGCCATGTCATAGCGAGCGATGTGTTTTGATATTAGACTGCAGTGGACTGAATTTCTTTGACTACACTGGAGTCTCCATGCTTCTTCAGGTATTCATGACATTAGAAATATTCTGTATATGTTATAATTATACATATGAGTTATTGTGGCAAACTACTAGTCACTCCACCTATGTCAGTGGATAAATCTTTCACCCATAGAAAAGATGAACACAGATTTGGTATTAAATTGTACTGTGTTTATATATAAAATTACATTAAAATATTTCTAAATATTTTGGGTAACAGTGCAAATGTTCATATCTATATGTGATGAAGAGGACTTTTGGAACTTTTCCCTTTTTTTTTTTTTTTTAAGATGGTGTAAGTCATATTTGACCTTGCCAAGTCAGTTGTAGAGACAAGTAAATTTACTGCTTTAAAATTTCAGCTTTAATTCAGTGATTTTATCTGTATATTCTAGTGTCTGCTAAGCTATGGGTCAAAACATGATCTCCATCCTTTCTCCTGTGGGCAACATATGTTGCAGACTGGGTTCAGGCAGTGCAGGAGTTCCAAGATGCTCTCAGAAGACTAAACCCAGCAGTCAGTGGTTACTGTGGTGAATGGAATTAAGTCCAGATGGTGGCTGGCCACAGTTGGTGTTCCCTTGGGGCCAGTCCTGTTTAATGTCTTTGGTGGTGATTTGGACAAGGGGATCCAGTGTACCCTCAGTCAGTTTGCAGATAACACCAGGCTGGGTGGGAATGTTGATCTGCTGGAGGGCAGGAAGGCTCTGCAGAGGGGTCTGGGCAGGCTGGATCAACAAGCCAAGGCCAGTTGTGTGAAGTTCAGCAAGGCAAAGTGCAGGGTCCTGTACTCGGGTCACAACAACCCCAGGCAGTGCCACAGACTGGGACAGAGTGGATGGAAAGACCTGGGTTAGGGGTGGACTTGGCAATGCCAAGCTAGTGCTTGGACTCAATGATCTTAAAGGTCCTTTCCAGCCTAAACAATTCTATGAGTCTATGGTTCCACATAACAAGCAGTTCTATACGGTGTATAAAAGATTTTGTTCAAAAGCTGTTTCTCACACTTCCATCAGATCTGGAAGTTAAAAGTTGTGTAATGAGTACAGAGTTAAGTGGGTATGAAAGGTTTGGTTTGCATGGTTTTTCTGACTAAGATAAAGGACTAGATTTGAACTTGGGTCTTAGCCCAGGCCTTTTTTTGCCCTAACAATTTTCTCAATTTACTGCAGTGATTGCACAGTGAAGAAAGTGCTGCCTTCAAATATTTTAAATTAAAACTACACATATAGGAGGGATATAATGAAAAAGACAACTGGAAAAATAAGATTAGTGGGAGTGACTGTTAATTATCCCTTTGAAATATAGGGCATTCAATATAGTAATAGTTTAAAAATTTGTGAAACTGATTTCCAAAAGGTCTTAGAGACCTCCAAATTACAAATTATGTCAAAGAAGTGTTTGACAAATTTGTGAGAGGTAAGTCTGGCGTGGGCTGTGAAGTGCACATGTTGGTAGTGCAGCCTCTGGATAAACGGCTGGTCCAAAATCAAATTACTCCTCCTCCTCCCAAGAGGACCACACTCAACACGTCCTTGTTGTTACACTCCCTTCCAGAATATCATCACTGATGTCAGGGATGGAAGATTTTTGAACTAAGATTTTTGCTTTATTTTAAAAATAGAATATTCTGATGGGGTTCTCACTGAATCTCCTCTCTCAGATTTTTTCTACTTCACATGGATAATTTAAACATTTTTTGAAGCAGCAACTGCTTTGGATAGTTCCCATTTGGCAGAAAAAATGCCCTACACCGGTTTTAGAGTTATTTTCACTTTTTTTTTTTTTTGTTTGGTTTGGTTTTCTATCTTATTAATATTTTGTCTCTGGAGAGTTGAACAATTTCAAAGCAAGAATAAAGAACAACTTACTGCTGAATGCAGCATGATAGTTATGGTGCTTTTTTTGATACAACTCTCAAAGTTTTCTAGATCTGATTCCTGTCTGTGTGGACTGGTGGTAAGCATATGGTAAGGACATGGGAAAACACGCTGAAAAAAAGATTAGTGGAAATAATACCCCTAAAAATTACAGTCAGAAATTGCAAAATTATTAATCAAATTCAGTTTTAATTCTCTGTAGAGTACTGTGAAGAGGTGGCAGGAAATAAATGTGGCTTGGTGATGTTTGCATTATAGAAGGGCTCGCTCTGGTGGCTGCTGGCAGTACAGCTGCTGCAGCAGCACTCCGAGCTCTGCCTACCTTGAATATGGGCTTTTGTGAACATTCTTCTCTGTCGGTATTTAAAACAGTTTTTTAAAAAATTTCTTGTTTTCAAACAATAGATTTACGTGGACTGTAAAAACAGATACATCGATGTGTTGCTAGCACACTGCAAAGGCAAGTATCCACTTACAGTAAAAAAATGTAACACGATGGTTTATGTGTCCTCATTACCTTCTTAGTGCTCATGTGTTTGTTTTATTGCAGGTTCCTTGATAAAAGCAATGCAGTACGGTGGAAATCTTGACTCTGAAAATCCTGTATTTTTTGAATCTATTTCTTCAGCAATTGATGCCATTCAGATTCACAGGGTAAGACTTACAAGCAGAAGCAGGTGAAGCCTTGAGGGCTTCTTAGATGCTCACAACAATTTATTAAAGTCTGGGAGAGTCTTATTCACCCAGTGAACCTTTTATGTAGAAATCTTTTATCTGTCTATAATCTACAACTAGACCTCAGCCTGAGGAATGCAGTTTTCCATTTTTTGCTGCTAGCACTCTCTTCCCATCACCACATCTCCTTTTGCAACAACGTCTCGCTCTTCTATGATAGATCCAGAGGTGCTGTGTTGCGGTGCTTTAATCTGGGCTCATTCTCCACTGGAAAGATTTATGTCATCTAGAAACACCTAACACAGCCTCTCAGTGAGACAAATTAACTCACAGCCAGTTCTGCTACACTCCTGTTTCTCAGCCTGGGATACTTGAAGCTGCTTCACATGTCAGAGTACTGGTCTGACTGAAATGGTTCTGGATCCCCAGCTAGTTTGGTCTGAGTTAGAAATCTTGTCTCTGCCCTGCACTGTACCACGCTGTGTTGACTCACTGGTGGCAAGAGGGGAATTGCACGAGGTAGAAGAGAGAGCAAGAGGGAGAAGGGAGGCTTGAGCATCTATTTACTTGCTCAACGATTCTTGCATTCCTTTTTAAAAAGATTGTAAACCTGGACTTTCCTCTTGAACTATGTGATCCTTTTCCACTGTCATGGCAGTGTGAGCGTGCATTAAAAGCAGTGTGCTTTCATGTGGTTTTATTTATGATACAAACATGGCTACAGCTTGGCTCAGAGCCTTCTCCAAGAGACATTAAACTCATCATGGTCTGTGGTTTGGTTGTTTGTCTTTTTTCTTCACTTTGTATTTAACTAATTAAATCAGACTTGCCTATGGACAAAACCACTTTCCATTTGATTTATCCAGATTAAGGTGAGTTGGCACAGTTGGTCTAGTGAATTGACCAGAAAAACATGTTCTCTTCAGTGTTTTTCAACATTTTTCATTATGTTGTCCTACAAAAAATAATTTGTTGAAATGGTAACTGCAGGGCAAAAATAATGGGGTTGGCTATTGTATATTTTATCTGGGTCTGATTAGATGAATTAGAACAATTGTTGTGTTATAAAATGTCTGCATTTTTTATTGACTTTGTTAACTTTCCTAACATTCTTGTAAGATATTTATGTACTAGCATTCCCATTTTATGGAAGTGGGACATGGATAGACCAGAACAAATGTTCGTAATGAAAAGGGGGAATTAAAACTCAAAGTCCACTTTTAAAGGAACTGATTGCTTGTTTCTATCACAGCTGCTAGGCAAGTCAAACCTATGCATAGTGGCTTAGCAGTTTAGTCTGAAAGGCTTGCATGCAACATCAAATTTTAAATGTAATTATGAACAGTGTACATATACTGCTGATGATTCTTCAGAACATTCACAGTATGTGCTTCAGGGATTTTTACGTATTCAGTGTGTTGAACACTGGAAGATAAGGTGGACGGGAGTGAAAAGGCAGGGTGACTGCAATTGCAGCAGCACACTGTAGCTACTGGTCTATGTACTCCTCCTGTGTCTTTTTAAGGTGCTGAGGTCAGTAGGACTTTTGAGTGTTAACATGACAGGATAGGCAGAATAGGATAGAAAAAAATATGAGGAAGGAGTTGGAGACTAACAGAAAGTGATTTCTTCCGATTTACATTTCAGCTTCCCCATATAGCAGGAAATAGTCTTCCACTGTCAGGAAGGTAGAGGTAAGAGGGCTTTGTGGTCCATTTTCATCTCTGCTGCTGTTCAGAAATGCAAAAATATTCTTATCTACATGCTCCAATGAAAATGTTGGGTCGTTCTCATTTTTATGTTTATAAATTGATAAGATAATTGCATATTACTTTATGCAGTTAATCTTAATCATAAATAACTTTTTGAAATATTAGTGGCATTTTCAAGCTAGCACTCCTTCATATCCTAATTTTACTTTATATTCTAAGAAAACATTATAATACTTTTTTTTTTTCTGTTTCTCTCATTTTAGAATTACAGCAAGTTCAGTGAACAGAGTGAAGTGTGATGCCCACCCATTGAGCATAGCGAGTTTCATCTGCTCACACTCAAAATGAACTACATCATGGCTTCACTTTTTTCTCCAGTGGATCTCATAGATGATCTTTTGTATACCATATATACTTAGTACATTCAGTAACGACAGATCTGCCTTTCAGAGAGAAAATCTTTCAGCTGTGATCACTCAGAGAATTTTTATGCAATTGTTCTATAGTGGTCTTATAAAATGTTTTTACATACATTTAGATACAAATTATTAGAAAGCAGACATGAGGTACTGTGTTTACCAGTTAGGTGTATTCTTTTAGGTATCTTCTATTGTAACATTAGTTGTAATATGCATCTGTAGTTTTGTGTATGGAATAGAGACATGAATTCTTAAAAGAGTATGCTATAATTGATACAGGATCTGCAGGAAGATATATACCAATGCATACTTTTTAATGATGGCTTTATTTAGTCTTTCCTCTGTTCAAGACAGCCATATGCAACAACATCATCATATCACAGCTATCATGTGGTTCCACCTCTTGTACTTGGTTTTGTATGCTTTTTAATGCCTGCCCAGATCAGTGGGAGAACTTGAAAGTATATGCAAAAAAAAGGCAGACACGTTGACTGGATTGCCTCCCTCTATTTTTGTTGTCTTGTGCTATTATTATGGTTTGCTACACTTTCAAAGCCACAGGTACTCTTTAGCTCAGTCTGAAGAGAAAAACTGGGTTTTTTTTCCAAAACTTATTCTTTTTTCCAGCACATTTTTTCTGGTCTGCATTTCCAATTTGAGCTGTGATTTGTTTGGTGTTGAAATCTTCAGCTGAGGCAGCTGAAAGGTGAACATAGTGACACATAAGGTGTGTGCCGAACTTCAGCCACACTCCTGATGTGCAGTATACTGTGTGTGAGCACACAAAGTAGGTGCAGGAACTCACAGGTTGAGTATTTGGTTTATATTTATGGGTTGTCAGCAATCGTATTAGATTATACTATCACATAGCTATCATGTTATTTGGCAATATATTAAGGCCTGAAGGGAGCCTACAAGAAACATGGAGAGAGACTATTTGCAAGAGCATGTTGTGATAGGACAAGGGGGAATGGCTTCAAACTGGAAGATAGTAGGTTTAGGTTAGATATTAGAAGAAAAATTCTTTACTGTGACAATGCTGAGTCACTGGAACAGGTTGCTCAGAGAAGTTATGGATGCCCTGACTCTAGAAGTATTCAAGGTGAGGTTGGATGGAGCTTTTAGCAACTTGTTCTACTGGAAGGTGTCCCTGCATATGGCAGGGTGTTGGAATCAGATGATCTTTAAGGGCCCTTCAAGCCTAGGCCATCCTATGATTCTACGTATGATTTTTCTCCTCTTGCCTTTGTTCTTGTATGTGAACACCAGCAGTAAAATGTGAGTTGAGCAAAAAGGAATCAACAAATGAGAAAGACAAGGAAGTAGGGATTTTGTGGGTTTTTTTATCCACTTAAAAAAATCTAATGAATTAATGAACATGGCACAGCCATAATGGCCATCTTACACTACAGAGAGGAGGGAGGTACAAGGAGGCTTTGTACAGCTGACACATACAGGCAAAATCTAGTTCTAAGCATTCTGTTTTCAGCAGCAGTTACATCTGTATGCTTGTCTGGACCCTCCTTGCTCTGTCTGCCCAAAGCTGCTGCCTGCAGGAGATGAGGTGGCTCATGAAGTCACTTTTGCAATTCTACATAGTTAAGACATTGATAAGTTTTTCTTCAAGTCTTGGTCACTCCACACTAGTAGATGACAATGGGTGAGAGCCATGGAGTTTTTTGCCCTTTCAATTATGAGTGACTCTTGTAGTTATTCCTGTTTTGTCCCACAGAGGACCTGAAATGTTCTGTGCAAGTTCTTCTGAGACTGCTTTGGTATTTACTATGCAAAAGGCTGATAAGTAACTGCGAGAAACTCATTATATGCAGGAGAAATAAATTCTGTATATCGTCCCAAGCACATTAATTTCAGATGCTCTAGTTGATTGCAAATGGCTCATTACATCACTGGACTCAGTAACAGGCTATAACATTTGATTAATAATTTCCTGAAACAGTTTTAGTAATTTATTAACACTTTCAAAACTATTTACAATGTACTTTAATCGTAGAAGCATCAATTTTATGTCACAGCTGAATGGAGGCTTCTACTTAACCCAAACGGAATAATTGAATAAATTGTATCTTTTCTACTAGGTTCAGCATTTGTTCTTTGTCAGCTAAATGTTTTTTCTGAAAATTTATAGATTAATTGATTAATGAAATTGTTAAAAATAGAGTCTTTAGCAAAGATAACATCCTTCACTTTTCAGGAGACTTTCACTTTTATTCTGAATGATCTTGTAAATGGAACAACACAGATACTTTTAAAATTCCTTGTAGTGTTAGCCTTTTAAGAAACCTTCTGCATTACATAATCAATTTTGTAGTGCTTATCAAAACAACTTCTAATTTTTATTGCTTTCAATAGGAATAATTTTTGCTCAGTTAAATGGCTTGTTTAGGGATGAACATTTATCTCCCATTAGCACCAACCTTCTAACACTAGGCTTTGGGGTAATATTTCTGTAATCTATTTTGCTATATATAATTAGTCGAAATAACTTTCCATTTCTGAGATTATGCGTTGTTAATTATATTTCATGTCTGGCAAGTAGCATCACAAGTGGCATCAGCAGAACAGTGTTTAAGGGACACGTGAAGATAACTGTCCTTTCAATTTCTTCTAAAATACCTGTATTGAGTTTAAGCTCTGTCAAAACAGAACTACTGTACAGAACTATGGGCAGTGAGGGAGGGAATGTAATTTCTTTTTTACCATTGACTTGGAAGAGCAAATTGCAAATTACAAACTACTGATGCAGTTTCCATTTCTCCACCACCCACCCTTCTGAGCTACTGATGTTTACTAAAATGTATGACTGCGCATTGCCTGTCTTCAAATAGCTGGGAGGCCATTGCCATCAGACCTCGTGGACTGCCAGGTCCTGGGTGATCAGCTGGTGGGATGGGAGCTGCTTCATGTTCTCCCTGAGTTTCTCTCTGTAAATCCCTAATGATGGTGTGTTTGTGCCACTCACAGAGTCAACTGAGAAACAACTGCTTAATTCTTTGGTGAAGATTTAAGGAAACACCCTCAGCCTTCCAGATAAAGTTTTGGAGGCAATCCCCACTATCAGTTTCGACCTTTCCCTCAATGCTTTTTTATATATAGTGTCCACTGGCTTTCTTCTGGCTCTCAGAATAATTATGTAAATATATGGAAGCCCAACCCAAAACATCACAATTAGCTTCACTGGAATAGAATAGAATTAAATAGAGTAACATTTGAAAGAAACCAACAGCGATCATCTAGTCCAACTCATGATACTATAAAAGAATATCATAATTAGAATAAACCATACTTATTTTTCTGATCCAGAAGGGCAAAGGGAGCCAAACTCATCCTGCAGCAAAGAGCCTGCACAAAGTCTGTGCGTCCTTATGGCTGTGCAGGCCTGGCCACTATCCCAATGGAGGTGAATTACAGTCAGGAACAATAAGGGGTTTAGTTTTTTGTGACCTGCTGCTGCAGCCTTGTTTACTTGAACATCCCTAGGGACTCTTCAGAATAATGTTCTGAATAAGTTTCATTAAGTGTGGTTACATCCATGAGCTTACGCTGTGTTAGCAATAAGAGCAAACTGTGGGGTTCCCTCTGTCAGTGATTTCTAAAGGTGCAAGAGAGAGACTGCACCTGCCAGCAGAGGCTTGAGAAGTCTCTCATTTACAAACAGGTTTCAAGTAATGAAACTAATGAGTTTATTACTCTTAGTAAGCAATTCTGAAAATCTAACCATTCACTTTGCTTCCTGTATGTTTGCTTCCTGTATACTTAGATGCTCAGATTTTATATTGCAAAATTCAGCATGTATGAGTCACCAAGCTTTTGCAAATCAGTGCTTCAATTTTGCACATTTGGTGTACTCTGCACCTCATAGGAGAACTTTAATACAAGATTGTTTTTTGCAGAGATGGTCCAAAGTTATCAGAGTTTATATATTTACTTGATGTGTTCAGGAATTTTTAGTTATTTTAAGGAACTTTTTCAACATTTTAAATAGTATATCATGTGAGTAAAGAGTTTTTCTCAACATTTAAGATTTGCTAACCAGAGAATATTAAAATGGTGATCTGATCATATGCTTCTTATAGAATTTGTTTCACACATTCCAAAACAAAGCAAGCAATGAGGGAAAAAAGAGAGGGCAAACTGATGTTAAAGAATGAGTATAATGGCAATTAAAAATTAGGCATAAAATATGTAATAAGGAAAAGACTGTTAACATTATATTTATGCAAATTAAATGTTTCTAATTCTTGTCATATGTCTTTCATTTTAAAGGTTATTTGCCTGATTCTATGATTCAAGTGTCACAAGGTCTGGCTGTAGCAGCTTTGACAGCTCTGTGTGTCATAAATATATAATGTAACAAGGAAAGGTATCTTCACTGTTGAATGAAAACATTAATGTGTCAATACTGTGTATGAATACTGTTTGACATTTACTAGTTTCAAAAATAAAATACACAATATGCCTTGAAAATATGGTATTCCTATTTTTGGAAGATACTTTCTTTGTCTACAGGAACTCATAAATAAACGAAGGAGCGCAGTTCCAGAGTGCATGCTAAATGGTGCCTTCATCATTAAGATAGATTTTACTAAAGATCACATAATCTGTATGTTTCCATATGTTTTATAATGCATTTAAATATTTTTTTCTTTTTCTGGTTCTGTGTATTAGCATATGCAAGAATAAATTTGTACTGAAATAAATTGGAATATGAGACAATTTGCATGTAGAAGGAGGAAAATGCCCTTATTATTTTAATTCTTTTTTTTTTTACATTCTGTACTAGCCACTTTGTTAGGAGATATGCTGTCTTCTCCAACCTCAAAATGTATTAAATCTTAACAATGAAAAAAGAGAATTTGCCTTATATTCAGAAGTTTTATTTCCTCAAAGCTCTTACAGGAGTATGGCATATAACACATTTTTACCTCCATAAGATATACAGAAATCCTGGTCCAATTTCTCCAGTATTGCCTCTTTGCATGCACAGTCATTTGAATATGTCTTTTTTTAATTGTCATTTCCATCTACAGATGGTGCACCTCATATCCAACTGGCACATACATACGACACTGCTTATATACAGTCTGTGGCTTATCCCAGTAGAGAGGAAATGATGGGCAAACCTTTCCACCACCTCCCAATAACTGTAATGACATTAATGAAAAATGGATTGACATATCTTTAAAAATTTGGCCTTGAAAGTAACAGCTTAATTTTTCAAGCCTGGTAATTTATGAAAGCATTTGCTTTTACAAAAATGAATGCAATTGCTACTTTTTTTTTTTTACAGTGGTTTGAAAAAGTATAAACAATTTACAGTGCCATAAACTCCTAGATGCTAGACATCTAAATATTCTTAACATTAATCTTAATGACATAGGCTATTTTCTAGAGCTAGGCTATTTTTTAGAGCTATCCTTTCCAATTACACTCACACAATAGCAAGGAAACCTCCAAGTTATCTTACTTTGGAGTAAGATAAAATAAAATATCATAGTTTTTATTCCCAGAATGAGCATGTATAAGCCCAAGATCAGCTCTCACCAGGAACTTGAAAGGTAACTTGAAGCGCAAGGTAACTTGAAGTACTTCCCTACTGGGAATCCTCTGGTTCCACAGCAATTCTGGAGAGCATGACATGCAAAAGCAGAGAAATAGCTGCTTGGTTAATCTTTTTCTCATGTGTTTTCCAGTAAAGATATCTTTTGTGCTGGATATATTCAGGTGGTTAATATTTAAGAAAAAACCAAGAGAGTGGCTCATGTTGTTACTCTGACTCAATGATGAGAAGTGCTCTCGTTCCCATTGTGCTTTGATTGTGATACTGTTGCAGTTTAAAAACACAGCAAAATCTTAGGAATTCTTGAAAACTCTACAATGCTGAATTAAGCTGTACCCTGTACATTAACTTATATCCCACAAAATATATCCCACTAATTTGGACACACTGCTTTATATTCCATTTGAGAGGCAAAATAATCTGTTCCCTTAATTGTTACTTGCAACAAATAGTTCTAAGATTTTGGGGAGGTGCTTTTTTGCATATTTGCTCTGATTTGTAGGCTCAGGTAGTATAGTAAAAAATGAGTGTGCTGCTCATTGGGTCTGGAAATAAGGTCTCTGTGAGATCATAGCAACAGTGCTGGAATTGTGAGTTGATACTACAAAGTGGGCAGTTTATACTCCAGTATAAATTAATAATTTCAAAAAATCTCAGCATTTTGCTTCAAGTTTCTTTTGCTCTTCTCTGTCTCTGTGATTGTTTTTACATCTGAGGAATTTAATTACTTTATGGTTTAGTTTGGTTCCTATAGCCAAATTCCTAATTGAGAGTACCTCCATAAAAGAATATATATTTTGAAAGAACAAGAGCAATCCTAGCTTATCTCAGGTTAAAAAAAACCCACTTTTTTCGTTCTGGAGTGCTTCCAGATTTGAAGCATGTTTTGGAATATTACATTTGCAATTTGTGATCATTTTGATCTTATTTTTAGTAATAAAATTGTGCTTAAATCTGCTGATCACAGCTCAGGTTTGGTGCTGGCCTGACTTCACTGTTGCCCTGATTTCAGAGGTCTCCAGTATACCTCGTCTTCAGTTCCCAATCCCATGAAATAGAGATAGTGACTTGTAGGTGATCCGTGATGCTCTGCAGACCTGAGGACTGCTCACTTTGGTGCTTCCTTCTGCCTCTCTCCTAGCAGGAGACAACCTGCTCTACAGACTGCAGAGCACTAGTGGCTGCAGAAGTGATCAAAATACAAATGAAATGCAGCAGATGCAGAGCTGGAGACCAGGGCTAAGATGCTAGTGTGTCATGCATGGGAATGGCAGGAGAAGGGTGCTGGGGTGGACAGCAGGATATGGGAAGATGAGAAAAAGACTCAAGCAAACAAGACTGTGATACTGTGCATGAATGAAAAAGAGCAAAGGTGCAGCTGGGATGTCAGACTGCATGGAGGTGCTGGATGAAAGGGAGGCAGACCACAAAAATTTGAACCAACTCCTTTTGGCAGGCCCTTGATCACTACACAAGGTCATTTTCTTCCAAAGTGCAATTTGCTTCACACAAGGATAATTTCCTTAGAAGTGCGATTGATCTTGTTAATGTGGTTTTAGCAGCGTTTCAATTACTTCATACCAGTAAGACTTTGGGTTTTTTTCTGGAGTCAGACATCTTTTCCAGAAAAAAATGCAGCATTTATAGGTGTTTCATTCATAAAAGTATGAAGTACACATATTACAAAGCTCATATCTGCCTCTTTTCAGCCTCACAGACTACACCTTTTCAGGTGAGAGACAGGTGGTTCATAAGGACTAACAGGTGTACCCAAGTATTGCCACCTTCATGTTACGGGCAGCCCTTGCAAACACTGTGCTCAAAGCACTTCAATCATTTCTCCATCATTTTCACCATTCAGATACTTCACCAGGATCCACCTCGGGTACTGGCAGCTGCATTCATGTCATGCATCAAAGAAAATTTAGCCAGGACGAGAAGTGTGCAACAAAAAGAAAGTTAAATGGGAAACATTTTCAGTTGAAAAACTAATTCCAAGCTATGATAACAGTTTTCGAATAACCAGTCCATTAGGGCTAATCAACAGTTTGCTATGGGCAATGTTGGTAGAGTTTCATGGGGTACCCTGCATCCTGTGGCTTGGTGAGTGCCTCCACTTTGACTGTGCAGGGAAAGGCCAAACCAGGCAGAGCAGTAGAGTCTTCAGTACCTGCAGCACTCATGAGAGCTGCACTGAGATGCACTGCTCTGGAGACATGCAGACACTACACCGGGCAACCAAGTGTTAGTGTAGGCTGAGACACAATTGCACCTTTTATCAGGAAAGAGACATTCGTGTGGCTTTGGACAGCTGCTGAATCTGTCTTTATTAACATGGTCCTCAGCTTAGAATAGCATCATGCTGCCTGCCTGGGCTGTGCACACCAAGGTGCGGTCTGAGAACCTGAACCAAGTGTTTCCAGATCTCCAAAATCTACTGTGCCCAAGTCTGGACATACCTCAGGAAGGTACCTTAGCTCTTCCAGGATTTCTCCTTCCTGTAGACATTATCTGGCTGCATACAAAAGAGCGCAACAAGATTCACTGGTGACAAAGGCAAAGACAGCAGAGGGCATGAGCTGGCGATCTAAGTTCCTGGGGTCTGGTCTTCATAATGGTGGTCTAACATTAAAAATACATATATTATCCTAGGAAGAGGGAATGGTGCCCAGAAGTTCCTCACTCCTATGACTTCCCCAACCACAAAAATACAGTGTCTCCTTTTGCCAGACAACCCACTTAAGGCTTAAACTCTTTTTGGCATAGTTTTCTTGTAAGGTACCCTCACCCACCAGTAGGAAGATTATTACTCTGAAGGTAGAATGGTAGATATGAATTTTGCCAGCCTGAGAAGGAAGTTGTTTCTGGATTTCTCAACCCATATGGTAAAACCTAGGCTATTGTATTGAAGGAGCTGCCCTAGCTTATGCATGAAAAGAGGACTAGTTCACTGCTGTCAACACAATGGACACACTGGAAAAATCAATAAGAAGTCTCACTGATTGGTCTGGTCAGCTGTGGACAACTCTGGTGCCACCAGAAGTACAAGTCTGGACACTAGGTGAAAGCAAATAAAAGTGTTTTAATACCTAAAGTCATGAACAACTGCCTAAACCTTTTACTAGGTGTTGGAGGAATTTCCTCTGCCCACACAGTTGTCAAAAAGGACCAAAAAAAAAAAAAAAAAAAAAAGGTGATGTTTAACTCTGCAGTATGTAAAGTGTTTCTGCATCAGTGATTTCTCCCCCATGGAACACAGCAGGTAAGTCTTGGTGACAATCAAGCTTAAGCTTTTTTTTTCTCTTCAATTTCCTGGCATTTGCAAATATAAGATAGGTACTTAATGTTATATTAACATAGATTTTTATGTGTCAATTAACAGATAAATTCATTATGAAAACTCATTTAGGAAAGGGCTGACACCAGACAAAGCCTTGAGGCAGCTGTGGAGCGCCGGGGTGAAACATCTGCTCCATCAAATTGCACTCAGATGCTCCCATTTCTCGGCTGTTCACCCCTGCTCCACAGCATCTCAAGCAGCCACTCACCTCCTCAGGACATACAAGTTCGGACACAGACCCACACAAAGGCCAAATGTCTCCATCAATTCTTCCAGGCATAACCAGCTAAAGAAAGTTGTCAAGATATGCAACCCTTTGACATCATGAAAGAAAAAAAGTCTGTACAAGCTATATGCCATGTTCATTTTTCATATGAGATTTGCTTTTGTTGACTTATTTACTCAGTACTGAATTTTACAACCATCTCAAATATTGAATCCACTTCTGAAACCCACCTATTTTCTATGTTATGGACCTCATTTGTTATTTTAGCTAATGCGAAAATGCCTTCCATTACTAGCTGTGTCGCTTCTCATGACATAACAGGAATTGACTCAGAAAGTAGCATATGCTGTTATCACCCATAATAGATCAGCCACATCTCAAGGACTGGAAGCCAAAATTACCATTTGGCATGTCTGTAAATTCAAATATAACGTCTGTCCCAAGTTGGAAATTAGTGGAATTTTATCTATTTTATAGATATATATCAAAGCTTTCACTACTGCCATAAGAGAATTTTCATTTAGTATTTGTTTTAAAGAAATTCTCCATGGGTGTTTAATGTTGTTGAAGAGCTCATCAGGCTGCAATTTGTAAAACACATCTCCTTCTGCCTCTCTGCAGATTGTTTCCTCCACTTTGAGGTTCAGTGCTTCCAGAAACATAGAGCTGGGAGAAGTTCCTGAGAAGCTGCTTCTCTGTTTCCCTGTCCAAAGGCAGGACCCACTAAATAATTTCTAACAGTTATTTCTCAACAAAATAGAAGGCAATACTAAAATATTTTACACTTATATACATCTTTTCATATATGTGTAGTGTACGTCAAAAATTCTTCTCTATTTGTTGGTACTATTTACCTTTAGTTTTTAAAGGGCCAGTAATACAGAAAAAGGCAATTATTGAGGATGAACCTTATCTGAACACTTTCAGAACAGAAAGCTCCCTGACAGCAGTCAGATTTCCATGCACATACATGGCAGGATCAGGCCTTTCATGAGTAGCTCAATTCCTACCTGTAGCTGGGGTGCGTTTTCAACCAGCACACAAGCTCTGGTGGGGATTTTTCACCCAATTGTACAGACTTTTTTTTCATCCTCTGCCACTCATGTTTTTGATGAGGATTTCTTTTCAACAGCTATGGTTTCTAAAAGGGACAAATTATGCGTCCAGTTCTGCAAACCTGCCTGCAATGAATGCCTTTAGAAATCAGTGGAGCTTTCACATGGCAGATGGCTCCCTAGGATTGAGCTCTACATAATTTTGCAATATTTTAGCTGGGGATATTTTAGTGGCTTTTTCCCTATGCATGACAGCATGATTTGCTAGCTGCTAGAAAATGTCATCAGACCCTTTCTCATTCCACAGTGAAACCTTTGGATTTGTTTTGAACAAGCAAAATTGTTTTCTTTCCCTATTGTATGAGACACTCCTATCCAATGAAAGATATTTCTAGATAAAAACAGTGACAGTAGAAGGGTAGAAGGGTAAACCAGCCCTGTTGTGATTCAAAATAGATGTAAAGACAAAAGAAAGGGAAAGAGGTTTTGCTAAAAGTCTTTAAACAAATGTTCTATCATGGAAAATGCTTCCATCCCCTAAAATTTTTGTGGAGGATTTTCTAATTATTTCATTTGTGGTGTCATCTGATTTCTCTTACAATGCAATAAATGCAAAAATATGATAAATTCACCAAGTTTAGCTTTTTTGCATTTGTTCAAAACGGATTAATTCAATGATTATTGCATGTCTGTCCACATCTAGACTGCCTCCTACAAAAACACAGCAAAAGCAAAATTAATTGAACAAGTTAATTCACTATCCCTGGCCAGGCCTGTATCTGCACACAAAGATTACAGTGGATTATTTTACACTAGTTTTGCCAATGGACTCTGCAGGGAACATTCTCCTTCAAGCTGGTCACACAACTGGTTAGGGGTAACAAGACATGTTCTAACCAGCTACTATAGTGCTTAAAATGGACTTGCATGTCCAACTGATGTTTAAATTCAAAAGACCTGTCAGTGAGTGAAGTAAAGGTTACCCAGCTCCCTGGGCTCTCCATAGAATGAAATAGGAGCCCTATTTAGACAGTTTACATTTCCCACTGTGTGATTCCCCTGGAAGATATATGTAGCTATGACTTACCATCTCTGGCTAGTAAGACTGATTCTACTGTCAATTTTTTGCATTTTTTTTTAAATCATAGCATCTATGTCTCTATTCTGAAGCAAAGCAGATATTCTGAATACATCTCACTTCATCCTAGAATTCATAGTCTGTAATATCATTTACAGCACACACAAATACACAACTCCTTTTGTAGTTTTCTCCATTCTGATCTTGTGACTAATTATTAATTTCAAATGTTTCTACTTGTTTTCGTAAGCCATTCTTTCTTCTTTGACCATTCAGTATGATGGCTACTCAACAAAACTAAAATTAATGTGGCTTCCTTGTTTCCTTCTTTATACAACAGTGTAATCAATAATATAATCTGACTTGTAGAGACAGGAACTGTTAGTTAACCTTCCTTGCTGCTCTTGGCTGAACAGTTGCTGGGCATTGCAGCATGTAAGACATTGTAAATTATAGAAAAATAGTTGCTATCTTCAAAAATATGGTGATACAGCAGTCATTTTAACAGCAAGATATTTTGATTCATTGTTCACATTCACTGTTCACATAATAAACACTTCAGGACTTGAGTCTGGGCTATTGAAGAGGGGGTTTTTGTTAAAAATAATTCTTAACCATTGTACCAATGGTATTCTGAGCCAGACACTTGATCAGAAAGGTGTGGAGCCTTGGGAGACTATTCAGACTCCCACCTGAAATCTCCAAGCAAATTTCATGTGCTGTTCTGCCTGAGCATGGAAATACAAATGGGAAAAAAACTCACTAAGAAAACAGCACTAGTCATGGTAAAGAATCATGCTGGTCTTTTGTTTTTTTTTCTGGTTGGTTTTTGTTTTTTAATGATATTGTATCAGATGGACAAGAAAAAGTTATAAGAAAAGAGAACGAATAACAAAGAATTTGCTTTGGCACTTGAGAATCATGAATGTGTTTTGCAACTGGTAACCAAAACAACTAGGGAGGAAGAGTGCTCATTACTGCACCAGTGATAACAAGTGCATGAAGAGTCAGTAACAGTACATGAAGAGTCAATAAGACCAGATTTAGAAAATTAGGGAAATGGGACTTAAGGAAGCACTCTAAGGCATAACATGCAAAGCTATTTTTGCTAATCAAAGAGGCATTGCAAACTTGGCTGACATTTGCTTTAATGAAAGACTTTCATTTTTGTCCAGCTCCTCCACAGAGTTCAAAACTGTGTAGCTCAACTCTAAACTGTCTAGTATTTTGTGTTGAAGCTCTGAACTTCTTTGTCAGCAGAGAAATCAATGGATTTTGCATTCCCATTTTTCAAACTCTGTTCTGCCAGTGTAGGTGAGCTCTTGCTTACAGTCACAGACTTGTAGACCTATGCTAGTTCATGAGGATGAAAGAGGAATTAATTTTGCTATAGGATTACTACATCCAGCTTAGCATTCTTTGTACAAACTTACTGAACCAGACCAGTAACTTCCTTTATGCATTCACTTCAAAACATTCCCATTTCCTCAATATATAAACACTCCCTTGATATTTTGGAGGAATGTGTTTCTTGTCATCTAAGTAGAAATCTACACATACACATGTACAAGATACTAGAAACAGGCAGTCTCTTGGTCTCCTTTTATAATCTGAAAGATAAATATATATTGGATTACAACATTAAAACTGATATATCCATTTGAGTTTTTCTCTTCTAGGGTCCTTAAAAAGTTCAGTTAGCCTAACTTACATCAGAATTCAATCACAAAGCAGAGAAAATAAGGAATATTTACTATGAGAAGTTATGTTTCTTGAAATTGTCATCATTTTTATTACAATTTTTTTGTGGCGTCACATCTGGAATAAAGGCAATAATGTTGTCTTCTCCCATCTGAGATTTGAGGGGAAGCAGGTCTTACCATGGTAAAAAAGGCACAGCATCCCTGAGATCAGTTTATCTGCCATTAAAAAACATGATCAAAAAAGAGCTGTATTTATGGACTGAATCCTTAAGAAGGGTTGATGTGCTGAGATATTCCCTGCCTTGCCTCATTGGTGAATTCTGATAGTACCAAACAGCATCCCAAACCAGAGCTGGTTAAAGAGAGGTAAATATGTAAGAAGAGTATGTAAAGAGAGGTAAGTATGTAAGAAGAAATTAATTCTTATATTTTATTCTGGAAAAAAGCCTTTATTTTAATTCTTTGAGAAGGGATTGAACAGGGAAAATAAATTGCTTTGATTAAAAAAGCCCTTTGTTCCACCAGTTATACTGATTTGGTACCTGAAACATGAAAGTGAAGTCCACTGGTAACAGAAAAAATATCTAGTTTTTATTTGAATTTTTGCACTATTAATTAAAAGGATGAACATTTTAAAATTATTTTAGAAAAACTTCATGTGAATTGCAAAATTGTTTTTCACTGGGGAAAATATCTTGATGGAATGTTGCCAATTTAGCCTGATGTAAATGAGAATGAAATCCTTCCATGTTGCTAGTGAATAACAATGATGTAAATGAAATTATAATCTATCAGGGAAAAGCAAGTTTAATTTATGGGAGATAAGAGCCTCAGTGACTGTTCAGTTGAAAACCCTTAACATCCTTCCAGAGGCTCAGTCTGAGTTGCATCCAATGTTTTAGCTGCAAGATACAGATTTTAATGCACAGATTTTAATTTTACAGATTTTAATTTTAACTACAAAATACAGATTTTAATTCAGAGGATGTAACTGTCTTGACCAAAACTTCTGTGGTGCTGCATTTCCAAGCTGTTATCCACTCCAGGAAATGCTAACACAGGCAGACTGTGAATGGCTGACACGCTTTTAATACTTTGATGCCCATTAACTTACACTGAGCTGAGCTATGTTTTTTTTGTTTTTTTTCATTATCCATTAACAATAAACAGCAACTCAGTTAATTAATCCATGCATTTCATGGACTGTCAATATTGAAAAAAGGTGAGTTTTGGTCAGTATTTTGCACATAATTCTTACTAACACTTGAACAACAGACATGTAAAGTTTCTCTATGTCTTTGATAGTGATTTTGAAGAATGGACAGCTATGCTTGAACTCTATTACCAGGAATGAATGCAAAATAAAAATGCTCTTAATCTAAGAACAGAAAATGCTCTATTTACACAAGATGCGTGTAACAATAATATTGATTATGTAAACAAGGCTATTATTATTAATTCCAAAAATTTGTTGGTATTTAGGGAGATTTCTGCTGAAAACTATTTGCATTCAACTTACATTCAAAGATGTTTTAAAAAGCTGAACTAAAACTGAATAATGAACTCTAGGGGCATTTCACTGCCTAACCAGACTTGTGACTTGCTGAGAGAAACAGAAAACAATTTTATGAAACAGCTTCCTGATAAAATTGTAATTTCATTATTCTCAAATCACTGATTCTAAGCAAATGTACCATGAAAAAAGTAAAAAAAAAAATTTATTGATTCTTTAATTAGTTTCATTTACTACCCTATTCAAATACATTGAATATCATGCTATATGTAAAGAAGAATTTAATATAGCATAAAGTCCAAACAAAATATCTAGAATAATAACTGGAATCTCAAGAATCTTTATAATTTGAAATAGAGTGATTTTTTTTTTTTTGCTAGACTGATGTTATTGAGATTGGACTACACTAATAATAACACTACATAGATTACCAAAATAGATTGCTTTAACCAGCACATACTAAAGATTTCTGGATTTTTTTTAAATTAATGAGAAATACCAGAATTTCATCTCTCCCCTTAATTTAATTCAACGGAGAAAAAAAGAGAAATTATCACTCAAAAATTTCAGTGGCACTATGAAATAACAGAAATGAAAAACTAGGCAAGTAAATACTGGGAAATCTTGGTCTATGAGGCTGCATGAAGACTGAGATTTCTTATTATATTAACAAATCTGAATATGTGCATATGTTAAATAAAACCAAGGATTTTGGCCTGACAGTTAAAATATTTAGGGTTTTATTTTTGAGGGTTCAGGTTTGTACTGTCTTAACTGGTAGAGTATATTTATCACTTTTATGAGGGCACATAATTTATACCTACTTTTCACTTGACCTAAGCCACTAAAGCAAATGGATTACCATCAGTTCAAGTCGGTTTATACAAAGACCCTTTTCACTGACAATGCACTGCTTCAGCACAATAACTTAACAAAAGCTCCACATAAACGACTTTCTAGTGTATTTTTAGGATACTTCGTATAATTTTGATCTACTTCAGTACACTTTGCATACCTCCTCTGTGTTTATATTATTTGAGTTTTAAGTACAATGAACTTTGTATAAAACTACAGAGGAATGAAATAGGGAATTAAAGAAAAAAAGAGAAGAATCTCTTCAATGCTTTCATTTGTGGTCAGTCACCACTGTACTCCCTCTCATTTCTTTTGAGATTTGTAGCCAAGCCGAGATCTACGGCCATCTGTTTTTAATCTCTATTCAGGATGATAGTCTGTGGATCAATGAACTCTAGTCCACAGTCTATAGAGAAACTGCAAATCTTTTGGGGATAATTTCCAGAGGATAATAATATTCACAAGAGACTTCTTTTGCCTTCCTTATCTCCAACTACAGTTTTTCATAAAAGAATGGTATCATAGCTGCCTGTTCCAACAATTGCTTCTATCATGATGCATTATTGCCAGTGAGCTAAACAATTGAAGTCATAAATCTTTGAGCTTTTAGCTCTGCTACCACTGCCCAAAAGAGATTTTGTGAGACACAAGTGAGCTAAAGAGAGTCAAGTGACTAAATGCAGAACAGTGAAATGGGACAGAAAAGCTCTCCTTCTAATATATTGTCTGGATTTTCTTGCAAGAAAACATAGCATGAAATAAAGTTCCTTTGCAAGTCTGAAATTAAGCACAGTGCACTTGCTTCAGTTAATGCCCATCAGACACCAACCATACTGACAAAAATGAGTAACTCTACTAACTGTACATTTCATTGAGAAACACATATGAGCAGAAAATAAAAACTACTAGTTCCTTTCCTGGTGCCCATTGACTCAGCAACTGCTGAGGGTAAAATGCACAAATGCATATGCTAAGAAGGGTTAATCTTGCTGGCTCTCACACAGTTCAGTGCTGAGTACTCTCCTACACTCACATGTCTGTGCACAACCTGCAGCCATCCTGCCAAAGCCAGTAAACACTTGGCTTTGCAAAACACTGATAGGGTCTGCACTGCTGCTGCTTCTCCCCTCCTCATACTGAGGAAAAAGTGGAGAGAGCATCTGAGACTGAAGGAGGTTCAAGTTCCCCAATCCCAAACTGAATTAACTACTGGACTGGTGGACAGCACAATACTCTTCTCAGAGTTGGCTGAAATCACCAACTCTAAAGGGTCATTACAACATAAGCAGGTCCATTCCTTGCAGAGGGGCATGAGGGCATGATAAATCAGCCTACCAAACAGCTCCAAAGAAAAAATAAATAAGCAGCAGTCCTTAACCCTTAGTTCTCCCAAATGTGCTTTGTTATTTCTTTCAGATATCTGTCCAAAATGAAATTGGCATAAAATCAGGACATTCTTTCTGATCTTAGATTCAGGCCTCTTATCTGTATTGCATCACTGCACTTAAAAATTACATCCTTGCTGATGTGAATATCCATCTTTTCAAATTATTGTTCCGTATGTCATGTAAGCTGCATTCTTATCTCTCTTGAGAAAAAAACTAAGCTATCTTTTTCAGATCCTTGCAACATTTTTTTAGGATGTTGAGATTCTACATTTTAAATATGAACAACTGAATTCTCTCCCTAGATAAATGCAATTCCCACTGAAATCAATTAAAGCTATCTTGAAATCTCACGAAGTACCCTGAACTTTATATCCATTTATATCTTGAAAGTAATTGGACATATATCATGTGAATTGTCTAATGGAAAGATGAATCACCCCCAGTTCAGTATTTGGAAGGAGAGTTTGGATACTTGATACACAGCTTTTCACTTCCTGTAAATTTTCAGAACCACAGCTTCTCTCTACACCTCCATTTGTATAAAATATTTCAATTTCATGGTGCTAATCCTCTTTTTTTGTGAGTGTTATTTCGATTTCTTGCCAAGAAAGGAAGAACTATGGGGAAAAAAAATTAGTTCTTAACTGAGTCTATTCTCATATAAAATATTTCTACTCTACAATATTATGGGGAACATTTTAAAACAAAACAGACTTTATAAGAAAACTGGAAGGCTACGGTATTAACCTGAGAAGTATTTACAAGGAAAATGACTACAGTGATGGAAATTCCAGTTGTTCCAGACTAGTTCTTACCCCATCCAAGTCAATAGATTTTTTACCACTGATTTTTGTGCTGGACAATTTCACTCTGCTCAAGGGTTGGGACTTCTCTCTTGCCAGTGGATTCTTCAGAGCATGTGAGAAAAAAAAATGAAATGGAATTTTCTTGAAAATATTATATCAAGAGTCCATAGTAACACTGATAAGCATGTTGCTTACTCTAAAATGACTTCTTAATTCCAAACCATCTCTAGTTTCCCTTAAAAATAATTATAGCATTATGCAAAGTATTCCATATTAATTGCAAAATATTTTTTCTGAAGCAATTTCTGAGATATTAGTTTCATTGTTTAAATACATGCATTTTCTTGGTTTTAACAGCTTTAATTGTGATTTTAATAAAGTTAGGCTAGTTATGGTTAGTTATAGTTAAGTTATGGTGGAAAATCCATTTTTAAAGACATATCTGGCTGGAAGATGTAGGCACAGGTCAGAAGCTATCAGAAGCCTTTTTAGATAGCCTGTGTGAAGCATCATTCTTGGGAATGGGAGTGTGAGGATAACTGGGAGGCAGCATCTGGAGCCAAGGACCAGGAGAAGCAGCTTTTCTGCCTTCCTTCCATTTCTACCACAGACCCAGCTAGCTTTAGCTTTACATATGAAATTGCCTTCCTGACAATACTTTTAATAGAAGAGCCATAAACTATTAATCAAAAGGTAATCAGAAAGAAACAGCATATTTTCATAGAGTAATAGTCTCTTGCTGGTGGCAAAGCTTTTACTAAAATGAGATTTATCTTCAAAGAAGAAGATACCGATCATACGTGATCACAATCACAGCACTATTTCTTTTACCAGGTGATGGACAGTGAAGCAATGATCTTGACTGATGGATGTCAGTACACAAGACAGACAGTGGTGTAATGCTTTTTTTCAATAGCAGACCCCTGAACAGTTCAAGTTATAATTGCCCCTTCTGGGGGCCAGAAAACTAGAACAGTTTTGAAATGAGAAAATAATGGGTATTTTGTCCATGGAACGAATTTTCCATTTGAAATACCGTGATTAGTCTATTTCTCAATCAATGGCCTTATAAGTACTCAATTACAGTGATTTTAAATTATTTCCTTTTTTTTTTTTTTTCCTGAAAGTAAAACTATTTCACTAATAAAGTATAATAGAGACTAAAGAATATTTTTTTTTTTGTTCAGCCTCAGAGTTTCACGCAAGATCCATGAAGTGTTTCTATGAACACAGAGTATTCCTGCTGCAATCACCTGCTTGTCTATTTTTGGGTGTTGACTTCATTTGTCCACAAATTACCTACTGGGTCTTCTAGCTCCCCTCTCCTCTGGCTATAAGAACCTCAATTATCTCTTAAGATCAGTGATGAATTCTTTGTGTATCTTAAGAGATGGGGGATCTCCCTTCTAATCTCTTCTTCGGGTACAGCCCTGCCTAATCTTACTTGGTCATCCATTTGCTCTTTAAAAACATCCACAGTTCATTCATTCTTTCTCAACATATAAAGTATGTGAAAATGCAATTTTTTGAAGAGAGGTGAGAAAACCCAGGTTTCTTTAATGTTGGCAATTTTGTGCTGAAAGCTATAGGTAGGATATCTTATTCAATAAAAATGGTAAGAACTCTAGGTATGGCTTTCTTACCCCTTTTCATTTTTTTTCCATTTCATTTTATGTCTTACTCCTGAGAACTTGTTATATCTCACAAATCATGGGATCTGCTCTAAATATTGTGGTTTATTAGCTTTCCAAAGTTCTGGGCCTTTCTGCCCTAATGATGATACAAGAATATCAGGTAAAAGTGATTAAGCATTTTTATCTTTATTTCTACTTCTTTAATTAATTTACTGGGGATTTAGAAGCTGTGAAAAAAAAAAAAAAATCCTGCGGCCTGTTAGATATGGTGAGTTGGGAGCCCTACAGAACACATGAGAAATTACACTCATATCTATTTTCACAAGTTTATTTGGTTGGCTTCAAGTCCTCTCTACTTTCAAAGAAAAACAGACACAGAAATGAATAAAGCATTTTTAAGTTTGTAAAAAATATTTTGCAAAATAGGGTGCATGATAGGACTGGCACTGTCTGCTAAATGTAGATTTGTGCTGTGGGTACCTAATGAAACAGTGCTGCTAAACTCAGTGCTTACATTCCCTTAGAAAGTGAGGAAAAAAGAATAAGGGGCTTTGAAGACCTCCAGAGGCAGGTAGGTCTTTTCTGGCAAGCTGAGGCATCTAAATGACGACTCCTCCTCCTCTCTTGGGGCCTGAAGGGGAATCTGGGGTTTTGATCACTGATCATCCATGATGTAAGACAGTCTGTGTTCCCATCTCCGGTGACCCCCTTGCCCGAATACTGCATCCCTCTTGCTCCTGCTGTGAGGAGGGGAGGACAAGGGCAGGGACTTTTGCCTTTCACTAGGAATTTTCTTGGCTCACATCTTGCTCTCTGGTTCTGCTCTAGTATCAACCGCAGCTGGTATAGGCTTCTGTTGTTGGTAGCTTTGCTACCATGGGGTATAGGGATGGATCGAAGTTTGGGCATGAAATGAGGAGCTGGGACACAGATGAGAATGAAAATGGAACTTGCTTTCTATTTTTATACCTGTCTTTGCCGCCTTGCCCGGTAGGATTGGCCATGTCGGTGTTTCGGGGCCCCATGGAGCGGCTGGAGCGAGCTCTCCCGCTGCCCGGCTCTGCGGGCTATCCCTCAGCAGCTGCACGGACACCGCTCCTGCCCGGGGGCTCGGGCAGCTGCCCAGCCCCGCAATGCCGCGGTCACCAGCCGTGTCCGGCTCCTCCCACGGGCAGGGTTGCGTGCGAGGGCGCCAGCACGGAGCCCCTCGGCTGCCCCGGGGCGGCGCTGGCCCGGCCGCGGCCCCGGCGGGCCCTGCGTGGGGCGCGGGCCTCTCCTGGCACCGCTGGGAGCCGCCCCCGGCCCCGCGCTGCGGGCCCGCTTCGCCCTTCCTTTGAAAAGAAAACCGTCATCAAAACCATTCGGGTGAGTCAGCTATTACAGCACTTAATTCCCAAATCCATGCCATGGGTGATTTAGAAAGGACAATTAAAAAGCCAGGGAACGCTCTCTATGGCTTTTTATTATTTTTTTTTTATCAGCCGGGAATACTGCCTGCCATCCGCTGCACTAAAAAAAAGCCTTGATACACAAACTGCAGTCGTTTTATAGGTGCCTGCTTGGGTTCCCCTCTTCTGCCCCAGACTGTCAGAAAATATTTTCTTTAATATAAATAATAGTTTTATCTTATTTTTATTTTATTTTATTTTATTTTATTTTATTTTATTTTATTATAATTTTATATTTTATTTTAGTTCATTTTATTCTATTTTGCTTTGACTGTAGATTTAGGGCTGGATTGAAAATAATCAGAGAATGGCAATGAGACAATCACCTAGTGTGAGATCAGCCCTGACTTGCTGTGAGCTTAACCACCCTTCTCCTGGGTAAAGTAAAGAGCAGCAGGGATTGGGAATGAGCCAGCTCCATCACAACTCTGTTATTATGCCAGCAACCCTAGAAAATAATTCTCTTCAGGACTGGGACCAAGGCACTCTCACCTTGCCTGTCAAAGACAAAGAAGATAGGACTTGCAATTAAAGTGGACACAATTCTGCTTTAATATCTATTAATTCTGGAGTAACAAAGCTAAGAGTAGAGTGAGGAAAACAAGAGGCACAGCAGAATTAACAAATTAATTTTTTGTTCCCATGTTGTCCTCCTGGTGGCTCAAAACCAAGGTAATACCATGCTAATGTTTCTTTTAATAGACACTGCATGAAACTCGCCTGTTCACACCCTGCAGTATCTGAACAAGAACCTGGCCCAGATCGTATGTTCTGTGTCTCCATCTGTGCTGATGGGTCAAACTGCTCTGTGAAAAGAGCTCTCCAATAGCTCCTGTATTCAGCTAGTGAGAATCTGAAGTGCCAGGGATTTGGATTGAATTCAGCTTTCCTTTTGATTCAAAAAAATCCAGACAAATTCACAACTGAAAACCTTCCTGTCTTTCCCAGGTTAAAAAGGAGGGTGAGCTGGAGTAGTAGGTGGGAAGGCCTTTGCTCTCTCTGATGGAGCAGGGCAGGACGTGGCGCTAGAGCAGCAGGAGCAGAAGATGCTTCTCATGCTGCAGTGAAACTTAGCAGACAGAAGTTCCCCCAAAAGAGGAGATCTAGTCCACAACAGGGGTCCCTGACTGTGCTGTGTCCAGTATGTGAGCCTTTGTGAAAGCACTTTTTCTCTTGTTCTTCACCCCAGACAATTCATGATGCTCCCTGGATAGCATTAATGGAGTTGTATTTCCTTGCATTTTCCACAACTGCCTGTTTTTCTACTTGTCTCTCCTTTTCCGTTTCCTGTTGGCACTGCATCCTCAACTCCTAACCTCTTACACACATGCACTGGATTTTTTCACTTGCTGGAGGAGGTGCTGCACAATGAGATCCATGTAGTGAGAGTTCAACTGCTACATGTCAGAGCACGGCATATGCTAGCCAGTTTTCTCACCCACACCCTTCTCCGTGGGATTTCTCAGCACATTTGCTTCCCAGCTCCTGCACTCAACATGTGCTGCAAAGTGTAGTGGAATATCTGGGTCTGAGGCCCTGCAGTGTACAGGAGTACTCTTCCCGAGTCCTTCTTGTATTAATATTGCTGCCAGTGAAATCTGTGGCATTTTGATTGCTTTGGAGCTCCAGTGCTGAAACGTATTGCTTTCTGCCTACCCATATGACTTTCCTTTCAGCTTTTTGTCTTCACATGAAAGAGAGGGCAAAAAAAAAATCTTTTGATGTTTTTTGAGAATATTGCAAGATATTCTCATGAAAACACCATTTCATTTGCTCAGGCTCTTGTTCATACAGACTTTCATGACTTCCAGGATTGACTATTTTAATTTGTTCCTGGTGGTGTTCCAGATTGTTTGCTAAACTGGCTGCAGATGGTTTTGAATGTTGCTGCTGCCAGAATTGTTACTAGGACTTGATCTGCAGATCATATTTCTCTAGTCTCACGTTCCCTCTACCCTGGTGCCTGTTAAGCAACATATGGCTTTAAAATTCTTTGCTGACTTTTAAAGCTTGCGCTGGCCCTGATTCTTTTTACCTTCCTGGCCTTATAATGCTTTAGACTTTGGCTTAGGCTCATGGCTTATCTGATGTAATGGCCACTGACAGTTCAGAGCCAGCATCCAAAAAACAGGGTCGGGTATTGCTTTGGGTTTTGCTCCTTGTCATACTTTTCTTTCAGTGAAATGAAGGGAGTAGATTTTTTTGGTTCTGTCTGTTGCCTAATATTCTAATGATTATTCCAAGATTTACACTAAGCTTTTCTACATAGATTTACGCACAGATGCAGACACACACAAAGTCAACAGATAACCACTATGCTCCTCCTTTAAAATTTAAAAGTGCAAACAAAAGAAGCTTGATTCCCTGCTGATGTACAAGAGAACTGGTCTAATTAATTCTGGAGAGCCACTTCCTGAGGACATTAGGTGAAAGGGGATAGGTCCTTGTATGTGAATGGCATGGAAAAATTTGGGAACATCACCTTCTCTTATTTGCCTGCCCTTCAAATATTTTGATTACTGAAAGCTAAGGAGTGTCACTCTTAACTGTCTATCAACGTTGTGTTGCCTCAGCTGAAAAGGAAGTATGCAAGAACTGCCTTGCATGGGTATATTTAATCACACAATGTTTGATTCTCCCCCTAACTAGTGAGACCCTGCTGTTGGATTTGATCCCTGCTAGATGCAGAACAAAGGACAATAGAAGGGGACTGGGTTCTTTTCATCTGTCACTGAATGTGCTCTGAGAATTATTATTAATAGTGATACAGCCCAAATGCAGAATGGGTGAATGAAATCTATGGGGATTTTCTCAGTGGCTTTATTAGAGCCCAGGCTTTAAGGAACAAGGTGTGGGGAAGCAGAGTTGCCTTGGATTGCAATGTCGGCAAGTGCGTAAAGAGTTCTTGCTGTAAGCAA